>NC_090651.1:232884002-233045447 GCF_040937935.1 Hyperolius riggenbachi | reverse complement strand
CCTCACTCTTTCTGCCCCCTCCCTCTGTTTCTCCCCCTCTCTGCCCCCTCCCTCTCTTTCTCCCCCACCCTCTTTCCTCCTCCCATCTCACACACACACACGCAAATATCACACAAATACTGCATATACAGTATATGCACACATCATAATACAGTTTTGGGAGAGTACATTCTCCCAGAGTAAAACAGAATTCCCCAGGAGGCAACCTTGTATCATTCTAATGATTTGCACATCTTCGACCTGAGCACTAGTGCTTGCACCAATTACTGACGTGCCATACATGTTGCTAGTCACAGTGGATCCTGTAAGCCCTCTGGGGTGCATAGAGACCTATGCTGTACAGGGAACATAGCTTAAAATAAAGTGTGCCGCTACCACTAGTGCTCCTGTGGGAGATACACTTCTGCAGCCTCCAAGTGGGCATTATATCTCTGCTTTTATTGTGGGGGAATGTTTCAGTTCGGCAGGTGTAGTGGTGAGGATGTTAATAGTTGGGGGGGCAGCTGATGACAGCCGGCCTTGGGCGGTAAAAAGTACAAATCCGGCCCTGATCTGCATACAGATGATAGTTAAAACCCATCAAACTTGGCCCTCCAGCTGTTAAAGGACTTACGAGGCCAAAATGTCTAAAAAAGCAAAGTACCTGTAAGCTGTTTAAATGCACGGAGGACGCCGTCCGCGCCCTCCGTGCAGTTCCGCCGGGTCCCCTTCCTGAGATCGCCCCCCACCCCGACCCCCCAGGCCGAGTCGGGCTCTCGTGCCGCTCTCAATATGGCCGCTTCCATTGGCCGCGGCTGCGCAGTCCGCCTGGCCGCGAGTGCGGCTGCGCAGCTCTACGGCCAACCCCTCCGATCCACGCTACAGTGCGTGGTTCGGGGGGTTGGCCGTAGAGCTGCGCAGCCGCACTTGCGGCCAGGCGGACTGCGCAGCCGCGGCCAATGGAAGCGGCCTTATTGAGAGCGGCACGAGAGCCCGACCCGGCCTGGGGGGTCGGGGTCGGCGCGGGGGGCGATCTCAGGAAGGGGACCCGGCGGAACTGCACGGAGGGCGCGGACGGCGTCCTCCGTGCATTTAAACAGCTTACAGGTACTTTGCTTTTTTTAGACATTTTGGCCTCGTAAGTCCTTCAAGGAACTACAAGTCCCACAATAAATTGCAGGAGTCTGACAGCCACAGTCATGACTCATGAAGGCAAATGCATTGTGGGACTTGTAGTTCTGTAACAGCTGGAGGGCCGAGTTTGCCCATGCCTGGTATAGGGAGAACAGTAGGGGGCCAAGGACTAATGACATATTGTGGGACTGTGTGCAGGTGTAGAAAAAACAATTTTGGCTTCTTACAATTAATTACTCATGGAGGAAGAGGGAAATGCCTGGACTTTCAGTACTTAAAACTAAGGTTATGCCGAGTCCAGATTTCAGACTAAAATACCCAACTACAAATTACATTCATTTTCTAAATGAAAAGTGGTACATTAAGGGCCTATTCACACTATTGCAATTAGCGGGTGATTCCCTCTAATCACTGATGCCCTATCGCTTTTTAAAGCGCTAGCGTAACCATATGGCAGTGATCTCACTGCCGCAATTGCCGATTAAAAACGTGTTGCCTGCAGCATTTTATCAAGATTCTGGTGCGATCGCGATACAATGGTTGAAAAAGAGCTAATTCAGAGTGTACAGTTATCACGCAATTTTATCACGCAATTTTGCCACTTTCATGTGTGAATGGGCCCTTATACTGTTAGTCATGGACCCTGAACAAGATTGGACGTTTGGCCCAGTGCACACTTAGGCCTGGTGCACACCAGAGGAGTTTTTTCTGAGCGTTTTGAGTTTTTAAATCTGCTGCTAATGTTATCCTATGTGTCTGTGCACACTGGAGCAATGAGGTTTTGTAAAAAAAAACCATAGCATTACATTGGGAAGAGCTTTTAGAGGTTTCAAAAGCTCTTCCCAATGTAATGCTATGGGTTTTTTTTACCAAACCTCATTGCTCCAGTGTGCACAGACACATAGGATAACATTAGCAGCAGATTTAAAAACTCAAAACGCTCAGAAAAACTCCTCTGGTGTGCACCAGGCCTAAAAAACTCTAGCAGATCTGCAAAAGCTAGAGGTGTTAGAAGCAGATTTTCAGAGTGATTCTAAGCATGTGGAGAGAGTTTTTTTTCTAAATATGCCTAGTGTTTTTTGGAGCGATTTTGTGTAGCAGATTACAAATATTGTTACAGTAAAGCTGTTATTGAACAGCTTCTGTAACAAAACCGCTCTGATCTAGCGTTTTTCAGAGCGGTTTTCCACTTTCCTATACTTTAACATTGAGGCAGAAAAGCCTCAGGAATCTAAAAAATGCTGCAGCCCCGGAGTTTGGGTTTGTGGAAAAAAGAGCCGCTCTGGTGTGCACCAGCCCATTCACTTTCATTAGCCAAGCGGTTTCCCCCCCTGCAAGCGTGTTAAAAAAACGCTTCAGAACTGCTTTGGTGTGCACCAGCCCTTTCTGATTGAAACCTGACCAGATTAGCCACATGCTTATTTCAGGTCTGTGATTCATACATTACTGATGCCTGAACGATAAGCAGGACACTAGGCAACTGATATTGTTTAGTAGGAAATAAATATGGAAACCTCCATATCCCTCTCAGTTCAGATGTCTTTAACCTCCCGGCGGTAAGCCCAAACTGAGTTCGGGCTATGCCGCCACGGAGGATTTCGCAGGCCCTGGTAGGCCGATTTGCATAATTTTTTTTCCGGTACACGCATCTAGCACTTTGCTAGCTGCGTGTACCAACCGATCGCCGCCGATTCGCTGTTGTATGATGTACCTGACCTGTGGTGGAATTTGACAGGATCAGGGATGCCTCTGGCAGTTTATCATAGCATGGAAATATTCCAGTGCCTCCATTTAGTAATATTGTTAACTTGTAATCCATGGCACCTCTGCACTAGCTGCACAGGAGGGGAGGCTTTAGGCGATGCTTTTTTTTTTGTGTGTGTGTCTATAGAAGTGTTTAACCACTTCAGGATCACAGGTTTTTTCCCTTAAAAACCAAAACAACTTTTACATTTCAGCGCTCCTCCCATTCATTCAGCGATAACTTTATTGTTACTTATCACACTGAAATGATCCATATATTGTTTTTTTCGCCACAAATTATGCTTTCTTTGGGTGCTAGTTTTTGCTATGAATTATTTTATTTTATATGCATTGTAAAGGGAATAAGGAAAAAAATAAAAATTTCTCAGTTTTCAGCCATTATAGTTTTAAAATAAAATGTGCTGTGGTACAGAAAACCCACACATTTTATTTGCCAATTTGTCCGGTTTATTAAAACGTTTAAATTGTGTCCCTAGTACAATGTATGGTGATATTTTATCTGGAAATAAAGGAGCATTTTTCCATTTAGGGATTTTTAATACTTTTTCACTTATTACAAGAACTTTTTTTGAAAAAATAAACAGTGATATACTCTCATGACATCCGTATTAGAAAAGTCCCTAAGGTAACTATTTATGTAAAAAAAAAAAATGATGTAATTTAAAAAAAAAAAAAAAATTTAACACATTTTATTTCCGTAACTGTGGGGCAGGGATAGAAGGGGTTAAAAGTAATAAAATAAATAAATAAACTTTCTATGTAAAACACTATAGTGGCATAAATAGGTGTATTTTACTTTTTGGCCACAAGATGGTGCTACTGAGACAGTGTTTCCATTAATAGAACACCACGGAACAGGTGTGGGGTCTGAGAGCTTATGCCACGTTTACAAGCTCTCCGAAGACACGGGAACTGTGATCGGGATTGAAAATCAAGATTCTCACATCCTGATCACAAATGGAGGGGGCTGCGACGGTGGATCGACGGTAAACAGCGCAGGGATCGTGAACGCGGCGGTAAGGCAGCAGTACACACATCTACCCCCCTGATCCGCATGTGTAGTTTAAAGGGGCGTAGATGTGCGTAACAAGGATCCTAAAGTGGTTAAAGGGCATGTTTACTTACCTTGTGATTATAAATGTTTGTGGTGGGTCCATAAGATCATCTTATAGGGGTGCAAATTTAAATCAAGTTTGGATGCTCTTCTAGAGCACTTGTAAATCTAGAGCAGAAAAAAAGATGCTGGCTATGTCCCATCACCGCTAGTCAGTTTGGCTCCAAGGCTGTGGTGGGGAAAAAACTAATGGAACCTTAGTAATATGTGCATGTTCTCAGCTAGCTGTGTACTATTAAAGTTGTTAAGCTTTGTAATATGTAAAATAAAATTTACTAAAATGATTGTGATTTGTGTTACAGGAACAGTTCTTGCATGATCGCATCAAGGTAAATGGAAAAGTTGGCAACCTGGGTGGTGGTGTGGTCAGTATTGAGAGAAGCAAGAGCAAAATTACTGTGTCCTCAGAGGTGCCATTTTCAAAGAGGTAAGTCCTGTTGGAATTGTTTTGCAAATTCTTTGTTCACTTTGAAGTACCTTTTTCGCACATCCTACCTAATAAAAGCTCTGGGATCTTCGTCCATGGGCTGCATCCATGTGTGCAGTCGAGGAGTTGCAGCCATTGCCATGCTTAAAGGATACCCCAACTGAAATGTGACATGAGATAGACACGTGTATGTACAGTGCCTAGCACACAGATAACTATGCTGTGTTCCTTTTTTTTCTTTCTCTGCCTGAAAGAGTTAAATATCAGGTATGTGAGTGGCTGACTCAGTCCTGACTCAGACAGGAAGTGACTACAGTGTGACCCTCACTGATAAGAAATTCCCCTTTTTTTACCTCTTTCTTGCTCTCAGAAGCCATTTTCTGCTAGGAAAGTGTTTTATAGTTGGAATTTCTTATCAGTTATGGGCTCACTGTAGTCACTTCCTGTCTGAGTCAGGACTGAGTCAGCCACTTGCATACCTTATATTTAACTCTTTCAGGCAGAAAAATAAAAAAAGGAACACAGCATAGTTATCTGTGTGCTAGGCACTGTACATACACGTCTATCTCATTATGTCACATTTCAGTTGGGGTATCCTTTAAGGGCTGGCATTCTAGCACCTGTTTTTGAAACAGGCCTAATAGTCTAGTAATTAAGTGATTCAGGATAGGATTGCCGCTGTACGCGCATACTTTAACGGTTTTTTAGTAAGCACGTAGTCTAGTTAATAGGATAGGGACTATATGTTTGTTCCTAACCTGTATCTGTAAGTCAAAACACTGTGGTGCCTCTGCCCACTGATTTTTCCCTCTAGTGTCCCTCTCTGTGTCACCCCTGTTCCCCCCCCCCAAGCCATTTTCCCCACTTCACCCACCATCGACCCCTCTGTGCCTTGTTCTCACTTCGGTCAATATCTTGTGCTCCTCCAGGAGGCTATCCGTAGTGTCTCGCCATCACCCCTAGTTGCATGGTTTGTAAGCCGAGGATTCTCTCTATTGTTTTGAAGTCCAGGCTCACCTAGTTTGCAGTAGCAGACAGATTAACTAACCTTCAGGTTACTCGCCATGTTTAAATATAACCCATGGAAAGGCTGTAGACCTTTTCCAATTGATAAAAAACCATTATCAATTAAGCTAGAACAGTTTTATGTGATGATTTATGTTCTCCAGAAGAGGTGTAGGAAATTGGGCCAGAAGTATCATCACTGGCTTCATCACCTTCTACCAAAGTGGATGAATATACATTCTTTAAAGCTAATGGGAACCGGTTTAAAAAAAAAAAAAAAAAAACAGATCCTCCTCTAAGGAGAGGGAGGCTCTGGGTCCCACAGAGCATTCCCTCTCCTCTCCCGGTGCCCGCTGCTGTCCTGGCTCCCCCGTAGCGGTATATGACCGTTTTGGTCAAATACCGCGGTCTCCCGGCCGAAGGGAGGCTTCGGAAATGCCTCAGGAGCCCGAGTGCTCACAAAGAAGGGCCGCTCTACACTGCGCACGCGCGCCCTCTATGACGGAATCGCGTGTGCGTTGCCTTTCTTCGGGAGGACTCTGCTCCCGAAGACTTCCGAAGTCCCCTCGGCGTGGGATGAGAACGGAGGAGCCAGTGCAGCGCCGGGAGAGGAGAGGGATGGCTCATTAGGACTGAACCTTCCCTCCTTAGGTGAGTATCTGACTTTTTTTTTTACCATAGTTACATTAGCTTTAACCAAAACACGAGATTTACTGGTTGTGCTTTTATTTTTCTATGCCAGTTGAGCCAATGAAATAAAAACGCTCATTCATTTTTATTTGCTTTCATTCTTTTAGATACTTGAAATATCTCACAAAGAAATATCTGAAGAAGAACAGCCTCCGTGACTGGCTACGCGTGGTTGCCAACAGTAAGGAGAGCTATGAATTAAGATACTTCCAGATCAACCAGGATGAAGAGGAGGAAGAAGACGAAGATTAAGTGTTTGATCTGGATGTCTGTTTTTCTTTTCTTTTTTTTTGTATTGCCCAGAATAAAAGCGGGAACACACCACTTGTTTCAGTAGTGTACTATTTCCATTGTAAATGGTGTAGAACAGGTTGAATGATTGACAACTGCAAAAGATCCTGCTTTTTCTAATCCAATGTTGTGAACACATAAGGGCTGGTTCACACGGGCTTCTGCAGAGCTCTCGCTCGGCCCCACATTTAATCGCCAGCATTTAGACGCTTGCTTTTGAAGGCTTTTGGGAAGCCTTCAAGGCCAGCAGTTCAGGTCTCTGTAATTATTTACCGTCTTTGAAAGCAACATGTTGCTTTCCAGACGGGTCGAAACGCTGTGATCGTACGCCGGGCTTCCATGAAAGCCTGCAAAAGCCAGCTTTTAAAGGGACACTTAAGCTAGAAAAAAAGTGTTTTACTCACCTGGGGGCTTCTACCAGCCCCCTGCAGCAGTCCTGTGCCCTGGCAGCCACTCACTAATCCCCTGATCCCCCGCTGCCAGCTAGTTTCGTTTTTGCCGACAGGCCCGTCAGGACTGGCCACGCGTAGCTTTTTCCGCATTCCCAACTGTAATTAGCGCTATTGCGGGCTGCAACGCGTCCAAAAATACGCGTTCGTAATGTGGCAACTCGTATTTTTGTAAGCGTTGCGGCCCGCAATAGCGCTAATTACAGTTGGGAATGCGGAAAAATCTATGCGTGGTCAGTACTGACGGGCCTGTTGGCAAAATCGAAACAAGCTGGCAGCGGGGGACCCAGAGAATTAGTGAGTGGCTGTGAGGGCACAGGACTGCTGGAGGGGGCTGGTAGAAGCCCCAGGTGAGTAAAACTCATTTTTTTTTTTTTCTGACTTAAAGTGGACCAAAATTTAAAAATACAAGATTTCAGAAATAAAATCTATTTTCTAAATTATAATAATAAATAGCAGCCTTTTTTTTTTCAAATATAATATATATATATATATATATATATATATATGTCTCATGGCACAGGTACATCGACGATGTGGTCATGTTCTGGACGGGTGGCAAAACCCTTTTGGAGGAGTTTGTATTGATTCTCAATCAAAATGACTGGAATCTAAAGTTCACCATGGAGTGCGATTCGCGCTCCATCCCTTTTCTAGATGTGAAGATTGATGTCAGTGCCGAGGGACTTCTATCTACTCAACTATTTCGTAAACCTACAGCATCTAATGCTTTTTTACATGCAAACAGCGCTCACCCTGAGCACACGATACGAGGAATACCTACAGGTCAATATCTGAGGTTACGCCGCAATTGTACGGAGGATCTTGCTTTTGAAAGGGAAGCGAAACTACTACGCTCCCGTTTCAGGGAGCGAGGTTATAAGGATAGGTGGCTCAAAAAAGCCTACAAACGGGCTAAGGCAGCAAACCGTACAGACTTGCTTGTCAAAAAAAATCAAAGTAAACGATATAAAGGGGACAACTCGTTTGATCACCCGATTCAATGATCAAAGAAGTGAGGTGGAGGGAATTCTCCGTCGGCACTGGCACATCTTGACATCCGATAGAAATCTTACAGAGTTTGTAGCCCCCGTCCCACAGATTACATACAGACGTAGCCAAACATTGAGAGATATGCTCACTTCAAGCCACTTTTGGGGTAAAGATGGACCTAACAGGCACTGTACAATAACAGGGACATACACATGTGGGGGCTGCGTATATTGCCGTTATCTCCTAATTGGTAGGTCGGTGATGCTACCAAATGGCCGTAGATGGTGGTTGCAACATTTTGTAAACTGCAACACGATAGGTGTTATCTATCTCCTATTCTGCAAATGCGGGTGTTTTTACATCGGCAAGACCACAAGGGCATTTAAGGAGAGGATTAAGGATCATGTTGGTGACATCACGACCTGCAATTTTAAGTCCCCCATTTCCCGGCATGTACACCTTGAACATAGGGGCAACCCTAGCTTCATAAAATTTGTGGGCCTGGACAGAGTACATATACACCCCAGAGGGGGCGACATTGACAGAAAATTGCTGCAACTTGAATCTAGATGGATTTTCAATTTGAAGGCAATGGAACCCAAGGGGTTAAATGATAGTATTAACTATAGGGTCTTCCTGCCCAACTAGCTGGGATCTGTTTGACTGCTGCACTTTTTGTCCTTCTGGTGGCTCTCCCGTCCCTCCCTTGTCTGCGCTCTCCCTGACCCGCTGTGGTATGGGCTTGAGTTCTGCCCTGCTGGGCACATTACTATTTGGACTCATTTGGTTATGTGTGTGTTTTGTGTTTTCGTTTTGGGAATGGTTTCCTTTGTGAACTGCCCTTTCACCCTGGCATCAGTTTATGCAGCTTCCTCTTTTCCCCCCCCTTTTTTTGATGATAAATATGGTTGCACGATATGGGCCTTGATCTTTTTATTGATCTTGTGCCATATCTATGGTGCCTCCAGTTTCATATCTATTCCTGTCATGGGAGTATATGTGTGCTTATGGCTAATATTATATACATGGCTTGCTGGGCCTTATGTTTAGCACATGCCATAGTTCTAATATTTAAGAGAAATTTTGTACTTGTCCGTGCTGTCCTACATGTTCCGCCCTCTCCCCGCCTTTGTCCTGCCTCCGGGCGTTGTCTTGCCTCCACTGTCCTGTGATGGGGCGCTCAGCGCTTCCTGGAGGACTTGGTGGGACGCATGTGCGCCTCAGCGGACGAGCGTCTACACGTCCCTTGCTTGTCGGGGGGCGTGACTTGACGTCCGTCCGCTTGCGCACTGGATGCACGCAGCTGGATGCGGGCGATCACGGAGGCGTGGCTGGGCGGAACCTGGACGCGCGGGATTTGCTCAAATACGCCATTATGGCGTTTATCTCACATATCTTTGCTGTCAGCCTTTGAAAAGGCCGCGAGAGGCGGCGAAACATGTCAGGCACACCTGACAGCCTTTAGCTCTCCTGGGCATCGCCTTGGCATCAACTTTGGAGCCCCTGTGTACCCTCCATGGATGACATGAACTCTTTTTACAGGATGGTAACTATTGGATGTTTCTCCACACATGCTTAAGGGTCTGGTGTTGCCATCACCAGCATCTTTGTCTCTGCTTGAACTGTTGCGCTTTTCTGCTTATGCCATCGACTTTCCAGACGCTATGCTACCTATCAAGCTTTGTCCTGTCTGCATTGTCCCTGCGATTGGGGGACACCTCAGCATTGCACTGTAGCTATTATGTGAACTGCAACCTGGCTTGCTGCCCGCTCATTGCTGCCATTCACAACTATGCTTGACAAGTCTGAAGCTATGCACTGGTCTGATGCAATTTCTTCTACTGCGCATTCTCAGTTCATGTTTGGAAACTGCTGCAATTACATCATTTGGTTCATTAAAAAATCTTTGACCATATACTACCCTGCATGTTGACACTTTGATCCATTTTGTCTCTGGAACTCCATCTGTCAGTACATCAGCGATTGGGGATCTTTGATCCATCTGCATGGCCCCTTTTCCATGGACATTTGCATTTCCACCTCTTTGAAGAGGACTCCTGTATGGGTATTTTTTGAGGACTGCAGCCTCAATTAGCTTTTCTGCCCATCAAGGCGATGCCTGGGGGAATTGAGCTATACATATATATTTTTATATTTTTACCTTTAGAGTATTTAGTATTTGTATGATGTGATAGTGATTTTTAGATTTGATACTCAATAAAGTCGTTTGTATTTTCTTATGCACCCAATAGCCAATCCTCATTCTTTTGTTTACTATATTCAATATTGTTGGCATGATGCATAGGAAACATTGATATTACAAATTTTTGTCAGGTTTATACGTATTGTTATCCCATTTGACCACCTTTTCCCTAGTCTTATGAGTTATTTAATACTATTAAATTGGGGTTTCCAGCCCCTTTCGGGAATTTCTGGTCAAGGGATTTGCTGCACTTGATGCTAGGGCGAACGTCTGCGGGGCAGTCCACTTCAAATTATTACTAATATAGTCCCCTTTTTTCTTTCTCTTTTTATTACCACTTAGGGCCATGCTGCAGTGGGAGGATATTGTGCGGCAGGTAGGGGATGAGTGTGCCCGTGATAGGGGGGCAAGAAGTGCGGAGCAGTTGATCAATTCCAGCTTTAGGAAGCTAGAGAAATTGTATGAGCAAAAGAGCAGAGTTTGGTGGAATATTAAATTCAATCAAAACTATCTAACAGAAAAGAAAGCACCTTTATGGCTACGTATACAAATCTTTCCCTTTAAGAAAACCCTACCTGATAATTTCAAACAGAGGTGGGAGGAGAACTTTGACAACTGTTCTATGGTGATGCTGGGTTTGATGCAGGAATTGGAAAAGGCGGATTTATCTGAAATTGACCAAAAAATTGTGGATATATTGGATTCTTTAACAGATGTCCGAGAACATCCTCTGTTCCTGACAAGGAATAGTAAACTGAAGTCTCACATTGAGAAATATAATAAGGAACTTGTTACTAGAAAGGATAATAAACTTGAACGTGACAAGACTGCTTATAAATTGGGATACGCCTATAGATGGAACAAATTGCCCCCTAGAGGTAAAAAACCAATAAACCCTAAGAATCCTCCTAAAAATCCGCCACATATTCCATCTGCTGCAGCTTCGGCTGATCCTGGTAGGATAGAGGATTCCGACTCATCTGGGGGAGCAGGCAGTGAAGCCTCTGTGTCCTCCAGTGGACAGGGCCCGCAGGCTCCCGGCCGACCTCTAACCAGATCTGTTACGAGTGGTGGCCTCCCCATATCGGGAAAAAACAGGGACAGCAAGAAAAAGAAAGACAAGGAGAAAGTTGAGGGTAGGAATAAACCCAGAACTGGCCCCATCAACAAATACTTAACTAGTGCTAGTGATTCACAGGAGGAGGAGAGTGGATCTTGCCTGGGGGCATGTGGTGGTTCGGACTCTCGGTCCTCCTCTGGAGCTTTTTTAGGGGAGGACCGGGAGCCAGCCATCTAGCTCCCCTGGGGAGACACCAACCCACTAACCAAGCTAACCTACAAGTTATAAATTTATCGGGTCACAACTTGTCACAGGGGGTTTCTGACCTCCTGGCCAAGGGCCTTGGCTTTTGCCCCACCAGTAACTTGGATCGTTTTGAGTTTGTGAAAGACTTACACCTATTTGGACGAAACCTCACTTTGAAAACTCTATGTAAGAGAAAAAGTGAGTCTCCATTGGGGGGAACGATCACTGATTGGAAGGATTGGTCCAATCGGGACTATCGTGCCCTAATGGATTTAGTTAAACTTAGTGAGGAAAATGATCAAGTGGACGACGGGGACCTTTTTGGTCTCTATCCATCCAGCAATATGGTGAGCGAGCAGATCAACAAACAGCTCCGTCCAAGATCCGCCGCATTCCCCCCCTCGTCTCTGTGCCCCAGTATACACACTTTTATTTCCTTGGTGGAAAAAGATATCCAGGGTATATGGATTGAAAAGAATAAGATGACAAATCTCTCAGAAAGCGAGGTCTCGGCACTTGCTGAGTTGCGCGAAAAAAGGGATTTGGTCATCAAGCCATCGGATAAGGGGGGGAATGTAGTGGTCATGAACACGGAGCAATATACCTACATGTGTCAGAGGATTTTGAGTAATGGAGAGTGGTATCGGAGGGTTCCCGCATCCAGGGTCGCTAGGAATCAACGGGCACTTTTGGACATCATTGATGATGCCATCATGGAAGGGATTATTACACCTGAGGTTGGTTCAGCTTTAAAGGTGGAACATCCAGTTATACCGACGTTCTACGCCCTACCTAAAGTGCACAAAAGCCTTTCCAGACCTCCGGGGCGGCCCATTGTGTCTGGCAATGGGTCCCTAACCGAAAAGGTTAGTGTGTATGTAGACAAACACCTGCAACCTCATGTGCATCGGTTGCCATCTTTCGTACGTGATACACTGCACCTCCTGGAACTCCTGGAGGGTTTGCAGTTACCGATGGATACACTTCTGGTGACCCTGGATGTGGAGGCCCTCTACTCGAGTATCCCACAGGAAAAAGGAGTGACATCAGTGGGTAAATTTCTGTCTGAAATGGAAATCAGTGAGTTCCCCCACAATCAATTTTTATTGGATCTTTTGTCATTCATTCTAGAAAATAATGTTTTTGTTTTTGACGGGGTCCATTACCTCCAGGTGCAGGGAGCGGCGATGGGGACCACCTGTGCCCCGTCGCTTGCTAACCTGTACCTGGGGGACTGGGAGCGACACCTGTTCGGGAGTGACGCCCTCGTGGAGTACCTGTGCCACATTGTCTCATGGCACAGGTACATCGACGATGTGGTCATGTTCTGGACGGGTGGCAAAACCCTTTTGGAGGAGTTTGTATTGATTCTCAATCAAAATGACTGGAATCTAAAGTTCACCATGGAGTGCGATTCGCGCTCCATCCCTTTTCTAGATGTGAAGATTGATGTCAGTGCCGAGGGACTTCTATCTACTCAACTATTTCGTAAACCTACAGCATCTAATGCTTTTTTACATGCAAACAGCGCTCACCCTGAGCACACGATACGAGGAATACCTACAGGTCAATATCTGAGGTTACGCCGCAATTGTACGGAGGATCTTGCTTTTGAAAGGGAAGCGAAACTACTACGCTCCCGTTTCAGGGAGCGAGGTTATAAGGATAGGTGGCTCAAAAAAGCCTACAAACGGGCTAAGGCAGCAAACCGTACAGACTTGCTTGTCAAAAAAATCAAAGTAAACGATATAAAGGGGACAACTCGTTTGATCACCCGATTCAATGATCAAAGAAGTGAGGTGGAGGGAATTCTCCGTCGGCACTGGCACATCTTGACATCCGATAGAAATCTTACAGAGTTTGTAGCCCCCGTCCCACAGATTACATACAGACGTAGCCAAACATTGAGAGATATGCTCACTTCAAGCCACTTTTGGGGTAAAGATGGACCTAACAGGCACTGTACAATAACAGGGACATACACATGTGGGGGCTGCGTATATTGCCGTTATCTCCTAATTGGTAGGTCGGTGATGCTACCAAATGGCCGTAGATGGTGGTTGCAACATTTTGTAAACTGCAACACGATAGGTGTTATCTATCTCCTATTCTGCAAATGCGGGTGTTTTTACATCGGCAAGACCACAAGGGCATTTAAGGAGAGGATTAAGGATCATGTTGGTGACATCACGACCTGCAATTTTAAGTCCCCCATTTCCCGGCATGTACACCTTGAACATAGGGGCAACCCTAGCTTCATAAAATTTGTGGGCCTGGACAGAGTACATATACACCCCAGAGGGGGCGACATTGACAGAAAATTGCTGCAACTTGAATCTAGATGGATTTTCAATTTGAAGGCAATGGAACCCAAGGGGTTAAATGATAGTATTAACTATAGGGTCTTCCTGCCCAACTAGCTGGGATCTGTTTGACTGCTGCACTTTTTGTCCTTCTGGTGGCTCTCCCGTCCCTCCCTTGTCTGCGCTCTCCCTGACCCGCTGTGGTATGGGCTTGAGTTCTGCCCTGCTGGGCACATTACTATTTGGACTCATTTGGTTATGTGTGTGTTTTGTGTTTTCGTTTTGGGAATGGTTTCCTTTGTGAACTGCCCTTTCACCCTGGCATCAGTTTATGCAGCTTCCTCTTTTCCCCCCCCTTTTTTTGATGATAAATATGGTTGCACGATATGGGCCTTGATCTTTTTATTGATCTTGTGCCATATCTATGGTGCCTCCAGTTTCATATCTATTCCTGTCATGGGAGTATATGTGTGCTTATGGCTAATATTATATACATGGCTTGCTGGGCCTTATGTTTAGCACATGCCATAGTTCTAATATTTAAGAGAAATTTTGTACTTGTCCGTGCTGTCCTACATGTTCCGCCCTCTCCCCGCCTTTGTCCTGCCTCCGGGCGTTGTCTTGCCTCCACTGTCCTGTGATGGGGCGCTCAGCGCTTCCTGGAGGACTTGGTGGGACGCATGTGCGCCTCAGCGGACGAGCGTCTACACGTCCCTTGCTTGTCGGGGGGCGTGACTTGACGTCCGTCCGCTTGCGCACTGGATGCACGCAGCTGGATGCGGGCGATCACGGAGGCGTGGCTGGGCGGAACCTGGACGCGCGGGATTTGCTCAAATACGCCATTATGGCGTTTATCTCACATATCTTTGCTGTCAGCCTTTGAAAAGGCCGCGAGAGGCGGCGAAACATGTCAGGCACACCTGACAGCCTTTAGCTCTCCTGGGCATCGCCTTGGCATCAACTTTGGAGCCCCTGTGTACCCTCCATGGATGACATGAACTCTTTTTACAGGATGGTAACTATTGGATGTTTCTCCACACATGCTTAAGGGTCTGGTGTTGCCATCACCAGCATCTTTGTCTCTGCTTGAACTGTTGCGCTTTTCTGCTTATGCCATCGACTTTCCAGACGCTATGCTACCTATCAAGCTTTGTCCTGTCTGCATTGTCCCTGCGATTGGGGGACACCTCAGCATTGCACTGTAGCTATTATGTGAACTGCAACCTGGCTTGCTGCCCGCTCATTGCTGCCATTCACAACTATGCTTGACAAGTCTGAAGCTATGCACTGGTCTGATGCAATTTCTTCTACTGCGCATTCTCAGTTCATGTTTGGAAACTGCTGCAATTACATCATTTGGTTCATTAAAAAATCTTTGACCATATACTACCCTGCATGTTGACACTTTGATCCATTTTGTCTCTGGAACTCCATCTGTCAGTACATCAGCGATTGGGGATCTTTGATCCATCTGCATGGCCCCTTTTCCATGGACATTTGCATTTCCACCTCTTTGAAGAGGACTCCTGTATGGGTATTTTTTGAGGACTGCAGCCTCAATTAGCTTTTCTGCCCATCAAGGCGATGCCTGGGGGAATTGAGCTATACATATATATTTTTATATTTTTACCTTTAGAGTATTTAGTATTTGTATGATGTGATAGTGATTTTTAGATTTGATACTCAATAAAGTCGTTTGTATTTTCTTATGCACCCAATAGCCAATCCTCATTCTTTTGTTTACTATATTCAATATTGTTGGCATGATGCATAGGAAACATTGATATTACAAATTTTTGTCAGGTTTATACGTATTGTTATCCCATTTGACCACCTTTTCCCTAGTCTTATGAGTTATTTAATACTATATATATATATATATATATATATATATATATATATATATATATATATATATATATATATATATATATATATATATATATTATTTTACATTTATTGGAGTAACCCCTCCCTTCCTTTCAAATTGCCGGGAAATAATCCGGCAAACTGGTGGAGTAAATGGTGTCCAGCAATGGAGGAATTGCTAATAGCTGCCCCCAGTATAACCCTGGTTATGAAAAAAGAAGGGTGAAAAGCATGCACTGAAATGCTCATAGGTTTGAAGGAGTGTTTATTTATCTTTGAATGTGTCAGAGTGGTGCAACTAAATATTTTTAATTAAAAAAGTTTGGTTTGGGTCCGCTTTAAGGCTCACTTTAAACACTCCCATTCACTTTAATGGGATGGCGTTAGATCCCTAAAAACTCCATGTTAAACGCCACAAAAACGCTGTGTGAACCAGCCCTAAAGTATATAGGTATGTGTACATAAGGGAGGTTGATAGTGTGCCAGGTGGGGCTTAAAGTGAGCATAACTAGTTAGGGGCCTTGCTTCTTTGTCCATGGGAGCTGGCATCTTCTCCATTGAATCGTCTGCAGCTGCCACTTTTTCACCTTGCCGCCAAAATTGTGCGTGCCCATTGCAATGCATGCTGAGAGATGTAGTCTGTGGATGCGAGCTGGGCACTAAGGTTATTTAGTGGACTAGAAGGACAAGCTATGAAAGAGAAGTGAGGAGTCTAATTTTTCTGAGTTGATGCAAAGTTGGTTTGCAGAGTTTATGGTGGAGCTACTAAGTGTACGTATAGGGGGGGGGGGGGGGGAGTGTCCCTATGGGGGTACTCTCCTTTGAAGGAGGAAGCCTCTGGGCTGTTCCTGCGCTGGGACCCTCCAAAACCCACTTGTTGACAGCTTGCGCATGCACAGTATCACAGACCCACTTGGGCACTGATGGAAAAGTCTAG
The DNA here is from genome assembly GCF_040937935.1 of Hyperolius riggenbachi. Classification (NCBI taxonomy): domain Eukaryota; kingdom Metazoa; phylum Chordata; class Amphibia; order Anura; family Hyperoliidae; genus Hyperolius; species Hyperolius riggenbachi. The sequence continues at coordinate 233,028,983 of NC_090651.1, read as the reverse complement.
GCCCGATTGGGTCCATGCTACTGTGTAGTCGTGTGGACGATTGGGCTCGACTTTTTCTGCCTGAGCTTGAGCAGGTCCATGCTACTGTGCAAGTGCAGGGCGGCAGCACTTTGGATGTCTGAACGCTGGATTGGCCTGGCTGAGGATGGTGGAAGACTCTTTAGGATCCAGTATTAAGTATGCAAAATAAGCTGCGGCAAGCCTCACAGGTTTAATTTTAAAGGCCGACTATTGCTAAAAAAGGGGATTCTCTGGGCTTTCTTTATTTTTTTTAAAAGCACTAACTGGCAATTGCTCAGTCCAACTGCCAAAATGAAGCAAAAAGTAAATGCTGATAATCCCCCACGAGGCGATGGACTAGGCCAATGCCTGTCAGATTTTTACTGCCTACTGTAAGCGACAGCAAAATAGGAGAAAGGTTGTTAATGGTGCATTTTACTCTGGGAGAAATATACTATTTTTTTTATTTTATTTTTGTGATAGTGGTCCTTTAAACACCTGTGTACAGTGCTTGATTACTTTGTTTATGAACATATAAGATAATCCTTGCTCAGGATTTGTAGCAGAAACCGGTGGACAGGAATGTCTGCCAAAGTTGCAGGGGGGGGGGGGGGGGGGGGATTGGTTGTAGGCCTCTTTGACATGTATAGTGTTTTGCAAAAATATTTGTGTGGAATCCATCCATCCATACATTTTATTCTGAAAGTGGAAGTTACTTTTAAATAACTTGAAGGAATAAAGCTTTCCAGTGTTTTTGTGACTGACCTGTCCATGCTTGATTGGAGGACTTACAATACAAGACTTCACCAACAGATGGCACTGTCAGTATATTGATATTCTAGTCCAAATACTGCTGTTGGATTGGGGTATTCTATATGAGTTAAGCATTTTTATGCTAGGTGGTGTGAAGATCTATGATTTGACCAGTCTGTTTTTCAAGTTCTTTTCTGCACCTTAGCAACAAAACCTCCAATTAAAGCCAAAAACCCAGTGACAGAGCTCCTTAGTGATCTGGGTCCCCTAGATAGGTAAGATAACCTGTTGGGTTCCCACGCTGACACCTGGCTCTTCCTGTTGCTTCTGCCAATCTCCCGTGCCCTTCCTTCCTTGACCTGCATCCAGTCCGTGTGGACTCTTAGCAGCCATGGGCAAGGTTTACATGGCCGCAGGGTGAGTGACACAGTGGTATAGTGGATAGCACTCTTGCCTTGCAGCACTTCCCAAGTTCTTATCTTGGGTCAGAGCACTATCTGCATAAAGCTTGTATGTTGTTCTTGTGTTTGCATGGGTTTCTGCTGGGCACTCTGGATTCTTTCCACATCCCCAAAACACATTTTGTGCTCACTCCAGATTGGCTTTATGGACATTACACTATGACTATGGCGCTGTGTAATATGTTGGTCCCTTCTAAATATAATTTTAATTGGGATTATGAGCTCCTCTGGGGGACAGTCACATAACTATGGGCTCTGTAAAGCACTGGAATGTCAACACTATATTAATGCAAAAGTACTGTCCAGTCGCTAAACCCATACAAAGCTTTATGGAGGATCAACACCCCCATAGCTTGGCTCATACAGAGTCAGTGCTATACAATGCTGAACAGTCACTAAGCTCTCTTGTTACAGCCTCTTGCAATACTTCATAATGGGACAGCTCTATACAAAAGCCATGCAGTACAATGATTTGGGCGTCTGCTCCCAATAAGCAGAGTATCAGTAATACAATGGAGTTGGTTGTTTTGATGCAGATATAACCATACAAACTAGATTTTCATAATTAGAGGCAATAATTTATGATCAATCATCTCAATGGTCAGAATCTAATATCAGTACACCTGTTACAAAATATAACTTAGTAAAACATTATGGAAAAGTAATGTCTTTCAAGGTTCCCATGCATTTGGAGATGTATGGGCTGAATGACAGTCCTCTCTGTGATCAGAGAGGGATCTGTTGTTGCCTGCCATACACCGCCAACTGATTTATTTTTTATTTATTTTTTTCCAATAGATTTCTGCATGAAATCTATCAGAAATTGGCCTAGTGCCTCTGTAGCTTTTTACCGGGAGTAGGAGAATGTAGGAGGAGGCGCCCAAGGTATAAATCTAGTAAATGGGTAAAAAGAAATCTTACCCTAATGCTGTTCTATTCAAGAATGTGAGATTTTCGGTAAAAGTATAACATTTTATTATGCATTTGCGAAGCCAGATATATCAGGTTTTAACTTGGTGTTCGATGCACACATTCCTCTGCTGCTGTGTTACCACTTTTCTTCCCCTTGGAGGCAGGTGGTGGATGGCTTTCTCTAGGTGGTGAGAGCCCTAGAGCGAGCTGTCTGCTGCCTCTACACAATTTTAACGGAAGTGCCTGTATTATGTGACGTCGCATACCTGGTACTATGTCTTGTAAGGCGGACACAGTGGAGGAGGCCAGAAAATGCACTGGGAGACGGGTGAGGTTTTAAAACGCTGCACACGGTAGACTGGGGAGGAGGCTGCGGTATGTCGTTTGTCATAATACCGAATGCCGTTACTGCTGAGCACCCGATTTGAGTACTTGTAACCAAAATTTTCCAGCATGTCTGATCTAACCTTTTGACCGATTTCAGACCAAAATTGATCAAAACGTTGATCAGGCGGACATGTGATGCTGATTTTCCTCCGATTCGATAATTATAATCAGCCTGCAAAATCAGGTTAATCAGCCTGCAAAATTGCCACATGTATGGCTACCTGTAATGTTCTGGCTTTGCCAATGTGAAGCCGGGAAATAGCATGCTTGTTTATTTGGAATGCCATTCATTACTGAATGCAAATTAGCAACTATATGCCACTTAGGATGGCAAGTACTTTTGGGTGTCATTATCCTGCTATTGCGTAGCCAAACGCTGGCACTTGTCTACAATATATTCATTAGGCACCGTAGTAGCTCAACATTGTCACCCAAATCTTACACCTGTAAATGAATATGATGGAAGGTGACTAACAGGGTGATGATGTCCACTAATCATCTAATATTTTATCCAGTTTTTATGTAATATAAGGACTGCCTACATTATCCAGTCAGTATATTCTCGTTTTACCCTTATACTACATAGATTTGGCAAAATTGAATAAAAAAGATTGGATCATTAGTGACTACCTTTAGGGAGGATAATGTGGGAGGCTTAGGCTTTGAGAAGGTTATGTATTAATTAGCGCTAAGTGTCATAAAGCACTATATTTTTGGGTGGAGGAAAAGGGTTGGCATGAGGAAGGATTTTGGGAACCCAAAGAGACATATGGAGGCTGTCATTTATTTCCTTTTAAACAGCCGTGGTGTGTAGGAGAACAATAGGCTCAGCCTGCACTTGGTTGAGGTGATCTGCCAGGTCGATCTCTTACTGACGCAATGCAGGGAATTGGAGGCTACCATACACACTCTTGATTCTGGCCAGAGGTGGCCCCCGACCAGCCGCCCATGCTGAGAACCATCTAGAATAAGTACAAGAATTTAATACACTTGCCAAACCTTTGAGTTGTAAACAAAGCGCTTTACAAGTTGACAGATGCTTCCCTCCTGTAGGAAACAATGAAAGGCATGGGAGTACACAATAAGTTTTGAGGGTTTTTTTGGCTTGATAATTTCCGACAGGTCTGATTTGAATTTGATAATTTTTCTGATCGATTTCCATTCACTTTTATGAGGAAATCGATCAGAAAAATGATCAAATCGGACCTGTCGGAAATTATCAAGCCCAAGAAACACAAAACTTATTGTGCACTCCCAGCATAACTGAAAAACGATTTGGAAATCGATCAGCTAGTAAATCTGCCATTGGTGTGGCAGGCCAGTTTCACCTTTTCCCACAACTCCCTACAACTATCTCCCTTATGCCTCGTTTCTTGCAGGGCTGTGGAGTCTGTACAAAAATCATCCAACTCCAGGTAGCCAAAATGACTCCGACTCCTTAGTCTAATACTTACTGGTCTCTGGATTTGGTTCAGAAATCATCCGACTCCTCAATTTATGAAACCGCAGACTCCAGGTACCCAAAATTGCTCCTTAACTCCGATTTCAACTATGATTCCACAGCTCTGGTTTCCTGCTACATCACTTCTATGCAGGCATTCTGCTCCTTGTTGTTGATCGGGATACATTGGGGAAATTAGTGGTTGTGACAGCTATGTCCAAGCTCTAATTGGAGAGGGATGTAAGGCGAGATGTCAAGAGCACTCAACACTCCTATTGCAGTGAAACCCTACTCCTAAAGCCGACTGAAAACTCTCCAGAAACCCCTTCATGACCTCATTACTGTAACTATGGGGGTCTGCACAAATATAACTGGGCGGTGTGGGGCCCTTCATTAGTGTTAGATCATTGTAGTAAACTCTGATATTGTAAACCTCAGGTTTTATAGTAAATAAAGTCCTATGGTCCCAACCATGCACCTGCATGAAAATACAATGTATGACCTATTCTGATATAGTAAACTTCTGATATAGTTAACTACTTGGCCAAATCCCTTGAAGTGTACCATAAAGGGATTCTACGGTAATAGCCAGACAGAACCCCTTATTATAATGGAATATACATGTCATTCTCTTTATCCTTTTTACTATACTGTAGTTTTCCTTGAGGTAGGGGTCACACTTGAGTCCACAGAAAAATGGCAGCCTTTTTCCACAGACAAATCTGCACTGTTGACCGACAACCAGCTGAGAGCGTTGCTTTGCCCTCAACGCTTTGTGGATAATGCACATGATTTTTGGCAAGGAAACCTGACAACATACTGTTCTGTAAAAAACTTGATGACTGCTGAAGCACCTGCTTAGCAGCCACTGGAAACCCTGAGGGGGAGGGACAATGCCTTTATCTTAGAAAGTTGAAGCTGTTTGGTTAGTGATTTTTAGAAATGCCACGATGAAGCAGTTACTGATCCAGAAATGTCTGGACAATGGTTGCTGATATTAAAAAGCATATTTATGTAAGCATAGTCTATAAAGTGCAAGCTTTAGTTTATTTTAGTGCAGGAAGTGGTAGGTTTGCTTCAAATAATCCCCATTAGGTTTTCATTTTGTAAAATCTTTTATTTTTGCCAGTATTCTAATGCGGTAGTATGGAAGATCACCAGGACCATAAAATAACAGAGCTTGCTTAGCATTCATCTCCTTGCTGCTCAGAAAGCAGATCTGTTTTAAATAAACATTATGATTGTTCCATTTTTATCTGAATGGAAGAGTTGACCTTAATTTTAATCACTGGCCATGAGTGCATAGAGATAGAATCCTTAGCCTTGAACACGAGCGCCTCCATTTTATTACATATGCATTGCATTATACCCAATCGCTGCAGGCTTTTTCCAGAACATCGGCGAGGTTAAAACATGCCAGCGCATAGATAAACACAATGAAAAATGTCTGAGTACTCTTCCGGAAGCAATTTAGCCAGGGCTCCGGATTGGAAGAAAATGTTTCAATTTTCTTCCGTGAACGCTTTCCATGCCTTTGATTTAGAATTATTCAATAGCTGGTCTCCATTGCAGAGCTAATAAGATTTAGGCTTGAAAGTGGTTAGAATTTGAGTTATATCTTACAGTTAGTGAGCAGCAATTCAGTGCAGGAAGCTTATTTCCTCACTGACGTCCATAACAAAACATTTCTAGGAACCTGAAGACCAAAAGAAAAAAAAAATCCGATAGCTTGGTTACTAGCAGAGGTGATAAATCTAATTTACTTGCTTTTACCGGGAAAGCTAGGCTGAGTTTTCCCATTAGACTGGCCTGTATAGGCTTTTGGTGCAAATAACCTTGATGTGCATAACAACCATGTTCCAAGCTAGCAGATATTGTCCTGTGAAATGACTGCTATACATATTACATGTTCCCAGTTGCATTTATACATTGCTGATTATACAACTAAGGGGTGATGTTTGGAGTTTCCACATACCGGTAGGTTCTAATGGTTACCTGTACCTGTACGCTCTATAAAGGAAACCTGTGAAAACAGAAATATGAAGGAACCACTGCTTTCTTTGATCCAAAAATGTAATTCGCCTTGCTGTGATGTTGACCGCTCTGCTTAGGGACTTGTAGATGATGTGTATTAATACAAAATGGAGTTAAGGGAGCCAGAACCTATTACTAATCAATATTCAATTTATTCCACAAATCCAGTATCAAAAAACAGTGAACAAGACACTCATAAAAACGTCGTTTTGTCAGCAATATGTGGCCGGGCATTGCAAAAAACTGAGTCCTTGGAGTGCACTCCCATTGAAATGATCCACAGCTGTGATTTAGATCTATTCTCTTCAGGCCCAGACTTCAATAATGATGACAAATTGTGACAGCCAAACAATATGGAAAGCGTGGGTCAACCCCGTGTGCTTACATCCATTTGCACGCCTCTATGCAGATTATACATATACATGCTCATTACTGACACTATAATTGCATGTCAAACCTCTCAAGTATCCACAGGACAATCTTGTCACCAACATACAGCAAAGCTGTCAGATAAAGCGTGGACAATTTTGCACAAATGTATTGAAACATATGATGTGGAGCATTAGCTCATGACTCACGAAACCGGACACCTCTAATCCGGTAAATACTTCTGTCCAGACAGGTGACATTCGGCTAGAGTCTCCTCAATTGGTAGCGGGAGACAGCGGCGATAGAGGCGAGAGGAAGAGCATGGAGGCACGGGGGACCAACTCCGTCCACACTAGGACGTCACAGACACGTGACGCGTTTCGTCCAATAGACTTTCTCAGACGTGAGGTACTGTCAGCATGACGGCCCCTTCTTATCCTCCAACGGGGCAAGCGCATGCAAAACATATGTGAGATTAAAACCAATTGCAGCGCAGGGTCATTGTTTATACGTATACACGCTGACATTCTGAGTGCAGTGTTGCATCACACAGTTCAAAGGAATGCTTTTATATTAAGATCCTTATTCAGACCTAATGGGTGCAGACTCCCAAATTGATAGATCCAATACGATTCCTTTCTAAGGAGCTGCTTATCATAGTCACCTCTCCTTGCACTTATATTAAGTTTATGGATACCCATTACTTTTAATCTCCTAGGGCAGTGGTTCCCAACCTTTTTGGAGTCGTGACACATCAAACCAAACGTTCAGATCTCCGTGACACGTAGACTAAATGCATGTAATGAGACAGCGTTTCCCCACTAAATGCACATAAGAGACAGCGTTTCACCAGTAAATGCAGGTAATGACAGACAGCCTTTCACCAGTAAATGCACGTAATGAGAGACAGCGTTTCCCCAGTAAATGCACATAATAAAATACCTCTTTTCACCAGTAAATGCACATAATAAGAGACAGCTTTTCACCAGTAAATTCACATAATAAGAGACAGCTTTTCACCAGTAAATGCACATAATAAGAGACAGCTTTTCACCAGTAAATTCACATAATAAGAGACAGCTTTTCACCAGTAAATGCACATAATAAGAGAGCTTTTCACCAGTAAATGCACATAATAAGAGACAGCTTTTCACCAGTAAATGCACATAATGACAAACAGCCAGTTGTCCCCAGTATATGTAGCCAGGGGTATATGTGCCCAGTATATGTAGCCAGGGATATATGTGCCCAGTATATGTAGCCAGGGGTATATGTGCCCAGGATATGTAGCCAGGGGTATATGTGCCCAGGATATGTAGGCAGGGGTATATGTGCCCAGGATATGTAGGCAGGGCTATATGTCCCCAGTATATGTAGGCAGGGGTATATGTGCCCAGGATATGTAGCCAGGGGTATATGTGCCCAGGATATGTAGGCTGGGGTATATGTCCCCAGTATATGTAGGCAGGGGCATATGTCCCCAGTATATGTAGGCAGGGGTATATGTCCCCAGTATATGTAGGCAGGGGTATATGTCCCCAGTATATGTAGGCAGGGGTATATGTCCCCAGTATATGTAGGCAGGGGTATATGTCCCCAGTATATGTAGGCAGGGGTATATGTCCCCAGTATATGTAGGCAGGTGTATATGTCCCCAGTATATGTAGGCAGGTGTATATGTCCCTGGTATATGTCCCCAGTATATGTAGCCAGAGGTATATGTCCCCAGTAAATGTAGCCAGAGGTATATGTCCCCAGTATATGAAGCCAGAGGTATATGTCCCCAGTATATGTAGCCAGGGGTATATGTGCCCAGGATATGTAGGCAGGGGTATATGTGCCCAGGATATGTAGCCAGGGGTATATGTGCCCAGGATATGTAGGCAGGGGTATATGTGCCCAGGATATGTAGGCAGGGGTATATGTCCCCAGTATATGTAGGCAGGAGTATATGTGCCCAGGATATGTAGCCAGGGGTATATGTGCCCAGGATATGTAGGCAGGGGTATATGTGCCCAGGATATGTAGGCTGGAGTATATGTCCCCAGTATATGTAGGCAGGGGCATATGTCCCCAGTATATGTAGGCAGGGGTATATGTCCCCAGTATATGTAGGCAGGGGTATATGTCCCCAGTATATGTAGGCAGGGGTATATGAGAGTATATGTAGGCAGGGGTATATGTCCCCAGTATATGTAGGCAGGTGTATATGTCCCCAGTATATGTAGGCAGGTGTATATGTCCCCGGTATATGTCCCCAGTATATGTAGCCAGAGGTATATGTCCCCAGTATATGTAGGGCATAGAGTAACAGCTTATACTGTACATACTGGAGGTAGAAGAGATCAGTACACACTGCAGCTAGTTTACTATCAGTACAGACACAGAGTAACAGCTTATAATGTACACGCTGGAGGTAGCAGAGATCAGCCCACATTGCCGCTAGTTTACTAGCGGTACAGGAACAGAACAACAGCTTAAACTGTACACGCTGGGGGTATATGTCCCCAGTATATGTAGCCAGGGGTATATGTCCCCAGTATATGTAGCCAGAGGTATATGTCCCCAGTATATGTAGCCAGGGGTATATGTCCCCAGTATATGTAGCCAGGGGTATATGTGCCCAGTATATGTAGGCAGGTGTATATGTCCCCAGTATATGTAGGCAGGTGTATATGTCACCAGTATATGTAGCCAGAGGTATATGTCCCCAGTATATGTAGCCAGGGGTATATGTGCCCAGTATATGTAGGCAGGTGTATATGTCCACAGTATATGTAGGCAGGTGTATATGTCCCCGGTATATGTAGTCAGGGGTATATGTAGCCACGGATATATGTGCCCAGTATATGTAGCCAGGTGCCCCCCCAGGAGGAGAGAGCGAGGGAAGGAGAGCGGCACCTCAGGGTGCTCTCGCTCTCTCCTCCGGAACGAAGTGCGGTGGCTGGCAGAGGGGCGGAACTTACCTTCCGTGTCTCTGTCCCGTCTGGTCTCGTCGCCGGCGCGGGATGATTTGCCACTACTCTGGCCTGATCCAGACCAGAGCAGCGACTGCAGAGACAGAACTTCCGGCCGGCGCATGGAGCGACACGGAAGGTAAGTCCCGCCACAGTTAGTATCGGAGGGGAGAGTGAGGGAGGCAGAGCACCCTAAGGTGAGAGAAGGGGGGGAGATGGCCCCCTTCTCCGCCGCTGCCCACAGTTCTTCTCCCTCCACTGCGCTGCTCCCCTCCGAGAGCCGCGACACATACCCAAAGCTGCCGCGACACATGTATGTGTCGCGGCACATGGGTTGGGAACCACTGCCCTAGGGTCTGCATTATGCGCAGTCTTAAAGTGCAAGGCCATTGGATTCAACTTTTTCTTGTCAATTGTAGTACTTTTAATATTTGATATATGTTCACCAATTCTTACATTCAGGAAACGGTAAGTCTTACCAATATAAATTAAGTCACATGGACACCGAATCTGGTAGATAACTTTTTCGGTTGCACAATTGATGAAATCGTTTCTAAAAAACGATTTTGATCTGTCATAATTGCAAAAAGTGTTTCCTTATTGAACAAATCTACACATTCCACATCCCCCACAAGTGTACATTCCTTTTCTCCTATTAATTTTCACATTTTTTTCACAAATAAATTCACTATAGCCTCGATTCATAAAAGTGCTGTCGAGCGGGGAAAGTCGAGCGGGGAAACACCGCTGTCGGTATTTCCGCCTTCAGGGTGGTAATTCATAAAAATGTAGCTAGATGTGACAGGCGTGCGGAGATATTCCGCTGTAGGCAGGCGTTAGGCTGTCCTACGCATGCGGAAACAGGAGAAGCAGGCGGAATCCCTCCGTGCGGTGTTCTCTCTGCAGCTGCTTGGGAGGTCTGTCCCATTCACTGCACTGTATTCCGCACGCTTCTCGCCACACCAGGGTAGCGGTAATACCCGTCCGCATACCGCTACCTCTAATCTTTATGAATTGACTACTTGTTACTTTTGCTATGATAATCACCGCGCAAGGCGGTAATTTATCACTCTGCTCGCGAATGTCGGCTTTTCATGCGGAAAAAGCCTTTATGAATACAGATTTTGCTGTGTGGTCGGTAAAGTGAGCCGTTTTCAGCATTTCCGAATGCGGGAATGCTTTATGAATCGAGGCCTATGTATAAGTAAATCTCCCACATTGGCACTACGCTTAGCTGCCATGTGGGGATAATCACCCACAATCTTATGGATAAGCGGATCTCTAAGTAATAAATGCCAATGTCTGGATAATACAGATCTAACATCACCAAATTGTGCCCCGTAAGTAGTCACAATTCTCGATAGTGGTACCTCAGCATTCTCAGAAATTGCAGACAGATTCTCCTTCCTGGTCAATAATTCTTTCCTATTACGGGCCAAAGCTCTATGCAGTAATGATAATTCTATTCGGATACCCCCTTGCCAGCAATCTAGCCCTCAACTCACCCGCTTCCTTTTTAAAATCCTCGATTTTATAACAGTTTCTGCGCAATCGCAATACACTTATGTGTATTAGCGAAAAATTGTTTCTGATCGGATGTGATCAGATTGGCTGTAAATAATCTACGTTGATGGGCACAGTCAATTATGAACAATTATAAAAACAGTCGTCCAATAGGACTTTCACAGAAAAAAAAAATTGGATTTTTGTGTGTGTGAGAGAGAGAGATAGCAAACCACAATGTCCCAACACCAGAGAGAGAGACCACAAGCAGTGGCGTAGCTAAGGAGCTGTGGGCCCCGATGCAAGTTTTACAATGGGGCCCCCCATGCACTCTATACATAGCAATTGAAACAGCGCACTAAAAGCTGCCAATGGCAACTACAATGTCAGAGGTGCAAGAAGGGGATGGGGAATAGTTTGTTAATGATTACCACTATTCAAAGTATATATATAAATGATTATTATGAGCACAGGACCAATATAGAGCTAATACTGTAGTTGAGGGAGGGCCATTCGGGGCCCCTCTGACCCAAGGGCCCCGATGTGGTCGCTACCGCTGCACCCCCTATTGCTACGCCCCTGACCACAAGCATGGCAAACATGTAAAAAAACGCCTGCCCCACAATGGCAACACAGAGCAACAGAGGGTAGCATCATGGCGGAAAGCATAACTTTGCTTATCAACCTACATAGCATATTGAGGTGACACCCACAATAGTGTCCACCCTCCCCCGAAAATACTGAGTCCTATGAAAATCTCTGCTCATTACAAGGTAAACCGACTCACAATGACATCCCTTATCATCAGTAGCTGGAACTTCCACGGGCTGAACACCTCAGCTTTTGGATCCAAAACCAATGACCCAGATTTTAAAAAGAGACTTAAAAACATTGATATCCAAATCCTCCTGGAGACATGGACCCGGGCAGAGGATGAATCTTTCGTACCCATGGGGTACCGGGAATTCTCCATATCCGCCCAGAAAAACAGGAACATTAAACATGGCGCCGCTGCTCAGGAGGCATACTAATCTGGTACAAGGAGGAGCTTACAGGGCAGATCAAAGCAGTCAAAAGAGGATCAAAATAAACAGCTCCATCCTCGCCTCTCAGTCCGACATGTACCTGTGTGCAGCATATATCCCCCCAACAGAGTCCCCTCACTACAAACCTGACATCTATGAGGTCCTACAAAGAGAAGCCAGCCACTTCCAGTCTCAGGGCAGAGAGCTCATCTATGGAGACCTCAACGCCAGAAAAGGCACAGAGAAGGATTATCTGACCTCTGAGGGAAACACATACATACTTGGAGGGGAGAGTTATTACCAGGAACCAATACAGACAGCAAGAAATAGTTACGATAAGACAGTAAGCAAAAGCGGGAAAGCCCTATTGAACCTTTGCCGGAGCCTCGGCCTACACATAATGAATGGGCGGACTAGGGGTGACTCTCTTGGGAGATTTACTATGAACTCCCACGTAGGCAGCAGTGTGGTAGATTATGCTGTAACAGACACAGACCATAAACATCAATGCCCTCATAGTCACCCCTGAAACACACCTGTCAAACCACAACCAAATATTACTGTACCTAAAATCGACTGATAAACCAACCACACAGCAGCCTCACCAGACTGGTCTCTACAAGCTGCCACCATCCTTCAAATGCCACCAAATTCACCAACATGACCAACACAGCCAAAATCCAAGGACTGCTGACAAACTTTTATACCAACCTATTTGAACCAAACCAACACGGTGTCAACCATGCAGTGAAGGGCTTCAGTAACATCCTATATACCATGGCAGTACTAGCTGGCCTCAAGCAGACCAACTTTAAGAGATCCACAAATAAACAGTCCCAAAAATGGTTTGACAGTGAATAAACGGCTCTATGTAATTCTCTAAGGGCAGCCTCTAACCAAAAGCACAGAGACCCCAACAATCGGGACCTAAGGGAAGCCCATGACCACCTACAGAGGCAATACAAAGACACCCTCAGGCGGAAAAAACAAAACCATATCTCCCACAAACTCCGAAAGCTGGAGGACTCCCTCCAAGACAACTCATTCTGGGAGACTTGGAACCATATTGGCACAAAGCCCAAGTAAAGCCCTCTTCACATCCAAAATGGCCACATCTGGCTCCACTACTTCAGGGACTTCTACAAAGACTTCCCAGAAAATGCTCAAACCCTGGAACAAAAACAAATAGCCGCAAAACTGAAGGACATGGAGGAGACAATCAAGAACTTTCAAAACCCTCTGGATACACCAATCACGGTGCAGGAAATAAGAGAAAGAATAAAGATGATAAAATGTAAGAAGGCCAGCGGTACCAATGGCATCCTGCCAGAGATGATCAAATACAGCCCCCCAGACATACATGAGGCACTCGCAAAACTATTCAACCTCATCCTAAGTGCAGGCTTCTTTTCTCAGGCCTGGAGTGAAGGCCTCATAACATCCATCTACAAGAATGGGGACAGATATGATCCAGCAAACTACAGAGGAATCTGTGTCAGCAGCACACTGGGGAAACTGTTTAACAGCATCATCAATAAAAGGATCCTCTCCTTCCTCACACAGCAGGACGTACTCAGCAAATGCCAAGCTGGGTTCATGCCAAACCACTGCACAACCGACCACATCTACACACTGCACTGCCTCATCAAGACCCATGTCCACAGCTCACGTGGAAAAATACATGCTTGCTTTGTGGATTTTAAGAAGGCGTTTGACTCGGTGTGGCACCCAGGCCTTTTGCCTAAAACTCCTGGAGAGTGGAATAGGAGGAAGAACCCATGATGTCATCAAGAGTTCATATACTGGGAACCAATGCAGTGTAAAAGTGGATGGGAAGAAAAGCGCGTTCTTCAAGCAGGGTCGAGGAGTCAGGCAGGGCTGCAGTCTGAGCCTAACGCTCTTTAACATATACATTAACCAACTGGCCGCAGCCTTGGAATCCTCCCCAGCACCAGGCCTCCTCCTGCATGACCGCGAGGTGAAGTTCCTGCTCAGTGGCGTAGCTACAAACCTCTGGGCCCCGATGCGGAATCTGGATGTGGGCCCCCGGCAACAACCGCCCCCCCCCCCAACACCCGACGCACACACATATCCGAATCCCTATAGCTGTGCATGGCATGGCTATATCAATTCAGCTTTGCAGCAGCATGGGTGCCACGTTCAATTTGCAGACATACGCAGCACCCAGAGTAAATAGGGCAATTAGTAGCAAGATGCCTTTAATTAGATAGATTACTATCAGTATAGGCATAGAATAAAGATGCATACACACATTCAATTTTGATTGGTCAATCACTGACCAATTTTACCACTGCATGTAGTATGAGGGCCAAGAGACTTTGAATACTGTGAACAGAGCTGGGCTCTCATAATACCTAGAAGTAGTAAAATTGGCTACTCAAAATTGTATGTGTGTACCAGGCTTTACAGCTAATACTGTACATGCAATACAGCTGGTTTACAATCAGTACAGGCACTGAGCAACACCTTATACTGTACATACTGGAGGTAACAGATCAGCAAACACTGCAGCTAGTTTACTGTCAGTACAGGCACAGAGCAACACCTTATACTGTACATACAGGAGGTAACAGATCAGTACACGCTGCAGCTAGTTTACTATCAGTACAGACACAGAGTAACAGCTTATACTGTACATGCTGGAGGCAGCAGAGATCACCACACACTGCAGTTAGTTTACCATCAGTACAGGCACAGAGTAATAGCTTATACTGTACATACTGGAGGTAGAAGAGATCAGTACACACTGCAGCTAGTTTACTTTCAGTACAGGCACAGAGTGACAGCTTATACTGTACATGCTGGAGGCAGCAGAGATCAGCACATTGCAGCTAGTTTACTATCAGTACAGGCACAGAATAACAGCTTATACTGTACATACTGGAGGTAGCAGGGATCAGCACACGCTGCAGCTAGTTTACTATCAGTACAGGCACAGAGTAACAGCTTATACTGTACATACTGGAGGTAGCAGGGATCACCACACGCTGCAGCTAGTTTACTATCAGTACAGGCACAGAGTAACAGTTTATACTGTACATACTGGAGCAGTGGCGTAGCTACAAACCTCTTGGTCCCCGATGCGGAATCTGGATGTGGGCCCCCCCCCCACGGCAACAACAGCCCCCCCTCCCCCGGCAACACCCGACGCACACACATATCCGAATCCCTATAGCCAGCTATAGGTCCCCCCAGTATAGGTAGCCAGGCATAGGTACGCCAGTATAGTTGCCCCCGGTATAGGTTAGCCAGGTAGGTGCCTCCAGCATAGGTAGCCAGTATAGTTGCCCCCAGTATAGGTTATATAGGCAGGCGCCGCCAGTACAGGTTAGCTAGGTGGGTGCCTCTAATATAGGTAGCCAGAATAGTTGCCCCCAGCATAGGTTAGATAGGTAGGTGCCCCCAGTATAGGTTAGTTAGGTAGGTGCCTCCAATATAGGTAGCCAGTATAGTTGCCACCTGTATAGGCTAGCTAGGTGCCCCGAATACAGGTTAGACAATTAAGTGCCCCCAGGTTAGATAGGTAGGTGCCCCCCAGTATAGGTTAGATTAGGTAGCTGCCCCCCAGTATAGGTTAGATGAGGTAGGTGCCCCCCAGGATAGGTTAGGTAGCTGCCCCCCAGGATAGATTAGGTAGCTTTCCCCCAGGATAGGTTAGAGTAGGTAGCTGCCCCCCCGGATAGGTTAGAGTAGGTAGCTGCCCCCCAGGATAGGTTAGGTAGGTAGCTGGCCCCCCAGGATAGGTTAGGTAGGTAGCTGGCCCCCCAGGATAGGTTAGGTAGGTAGCTGGCCCCCCAGGATAGGTTAGGTAGGTAGCTGGCCCCCAGGATAGGTTAGGTAGGTAGCTGGCCCCCCAGGATAGGTTAGGTAGGTAGCTGGCCCCCCAGGATAGGTTAGGTAGGTAGCTGGCCCCCCAGGATAGGTTAGGTAGGTAGCTGGCCCCCAGGATAGGTTAGGTAGGTAGCTGGCCCCCCAGGATAGGTTAGGTAGGTAGCTGGCCCCCAGGATAGGTTAGGTAGGTAGCTGGCCCCCAGGATAGGTTAGGTAGGTAGCTGGCCCCCCAGGATAGGTTAGGTAGGTAGCTGGCCCCCCAGGATAGGTTAGGTAGGTAGCTGGCCCCCCAGGATAGGTTAGGTAGGTAGCTGGCCCCCAGGATAGGTTAGGTAGGTAGCTGGCCCCCCAGGATAGGTTAGGTAGGTAGCTGGCCCCCCAGGATAGGTTAGGTAGGTAGCTGGCCCCCCAGGATAGGTTAGGTAGGTAGCTGGCCCCCCAGGATAGGTTAGGTAGGTAGCTGGCCCCCCAGGATAGGTTAGGTAGGTAGCTGGCCCCCCAGGATAGGTTAGGTAGGTAGCTGGCCCCCCAGGGTAGGTTAGGTAGGTAGCTGCCCCCCAGGATAGGTTAGGTAGGTAGCTGGCCCCCCAGGGTAGGTTAGGTAGGTAGGTAGGTCGCTAGCTGCCCTCTCCCTCCCTTCCTCTCCCCCTCAGATGCAGAGTGCGCAGCGCACGGAAGCGCTGTAGGCGGAACTCACCTCCGTCCCTGCGCCGCTGGTCTCCTCCCGCTCTGTATAGATGTTGTTACACACTGCTTCCTGTTTAGCCGGAAGCAGTGTGTAACAGCAGATCTATGCAGAGCGGGAGGAGACCAGCGGCGCTTGGAACGCAGGCAGGTGAGTTCTGCCTACAGCGCTTCCGTGCGCCGCGCACTCTGCATCTGAGGCGGGGGGGGGGGGGGCCCGGGGAGGGGGCCCGGGGGGGGGGCCCGGGGAGAGGTCGGGCTGCCCTCCGCACGGCTGCAGCTCCCCCCTCCCAATAACGCACGCAGGGATCTCCGAGTCCAAACGGACATGGGCCCCCCGGGCCCCTCCCCCGCCTCTTCAGGAGCCGGGCCCGGTCGCCGAGGCGACCGTTGCGACCACAGGCCCTACGCCCCTGTACTGGAGGTAGCAGAGATCACCACACGCTGCAGTTAGTTTACCATCAGTACAGGCACAGAGTAACAGCTTATACTGTACATACTGGAGGTAGCAGAGATCACCACATGCTGCAGTTAGTTTACCATCAGTACAGGCACAGAGTAACAGCTTATACTGTACATACTGGAGGTAGAAGAGATCAGTACCCACTGCAGCTAGTTTACTATCAGTACAGGCACAGAGTAACAGCTTATAATCACCGGCGTACCTACCGGGGATGCGACCCCCTCAGCCGCAGGGGGGCCCGGGGCTGCTCTGGGGCCCGCTCACTGTGCGTGGGGGGAGCGCTGCTCTGGACCCCCCAGCAAGGTGCTCAACTGGCCGCAGCGTCTAATAGACGCTGCGCCAGTTCATTCCCTGCAGCCCCGCTCCAGCAGCCTGCATAGTCTCCGGCAGGCAGAGCAGGGCTACGGCAAGATGGCCGCCGAAGAAGCCCTACACTGGAGACTATTTGTGTCTCTAGTACAGGGCTTCGGCAGCCATCTTGCCATAGCCCTGCACTCTGCCTGTCAGCGCGGGAGATGTGCTGCAGGAGGACTCGGGGAGCTGCGAGCCAGATGGAAGCAGGAAATTTGGGCGCATGAGGCAGGTGGACAAAAAGGGCGCCGCCATTCACTCCCATAATAAATATCGTTTAAATCGGCGCCCAACAGGAAAAAAGGGCGCCGGAGAAAAATAACGTTTTAAAAGCGGCGCCCGGAGACTTTTAATGTTTTATAACTGTTTCTCATGATTACACATTATTTAATGATTTATAATTTTTAAAACATTATTTTTAAACGAAAAACAGTACAATATTTTTTAAAACATTACTTTTAAACGAAAAACCGTGCAAATTTTTTTTTTTTTCATTTTTAAACGAAAAACCGCACCATATTTTTTAAAAACGTTATTAATGCTTATCACAGGGGGGTCTTAGGTTTAGGCACCAACAGGGGGGTCTTAGGTTTAGGCACCAACAGGGGGGTCTTAGGGTTAGGCACCAACAGGGGGGTCTTAGGGTTAGGCACCAACAGGGGGGTCTTAGGGTTAGGCACCACCAGGGGGGTCTTAGGGTTAGGCACCAACAGGGGGGTCTTAGGGTTAGGCACCAACAGGGGGGTCTAGGGGTTAGGAATAGGTACAGGGAGGGTTCTGTGTGAGAGTAGGGTTAGGTATAGCTTTAGTAAAATTCTTATTAATGTTTTATAAAACGTTATTAGAAATTTCAATTTTTAAACAGGGAAGATTAACGTTTTTAAAATTGCCGATTTTATACACATTATTTAATGATTTATAACTTTATAAAACATTATTTTTAAACGAAATATAACACAATTTTTTTAAACGTTATTCATGATTATCTTTTAAAACCCTGCGCCCTTTTTTCCCGGCGCCCTTTTTTAACGTACGCAGCCAGATGCCGGGAGAGGAGAAGACTTCTGTCAGGTAAGTGAATTGTTTTTTTTTCACAGGTGCATTTTTTTTTCTAGTGTCTGCTGCCCACATTGTGATTTTCTGGTCACTGCTGCCCACATTGCGATTTTCTGGTCACTGCTGCCCATATTATGATTTTCTGGTGTCTGCTGCCCACATTACGATTTTCAGGTGTCTGCTGCCCACATTATGATTTTCTGGTGACTGCTGCCCACATTACGATTTTCAGGTGTCTGCTGCCCACATTACGATTTTCAGGTGTCTGCTGCCCACATTATGATTTTCTGGTGACTGCTGCCCACATTACGATTTTCAGGTGTCTGCTGCCCACATTGCGATTTTCTGGTGTCTGCTGCCCACATTACGATTTTCAGGTGCCTGCTGCCCACATTATGATTTTCTGGTGACTGCTGCCCACATTACGATTTTCAGGTGTCTGCTGCCCACATTGTGATTTTCTGGTGACTGCTGCCCACATTACGATTTTCTGGTGTCTGCTGCCCACATTGCGATTTTCTGGTGTCTGCTGCCCACATTGCGATTTTCTGGTGACTGCTGCCCACATTGCGATTTTCAGGTGTCTGCTGCCCACATTGCGATTTTCTGGTGTCTGCTGCCTACATTGCGATTTTCTGGTGTCTGCTGCCCACATTGCGATTTTCAGGTGTCTGCTGCCCACATTGAGATTTTCAGGTGTCTGCTGCCCACATTACGATTTTCAGGTGTCTGCTGCCCACATTACGATTTTCAGGTGTCTGCTGCCCATATTACGATTTTCAGGTGTCTGCTGCCCACATTACGATTTTCAGGTGTCTGCTGCCTACATTGCGATTTTCAGGTGTCTGCTGCCCACATTGCGATTTTCAGGTGTCTGCTGCCCACATTACGATTTTCAGGTGTCTGCTGCCCACATTGCGATTTTCAGGTGTCTGCTGCCCACATTGCGATTTTCAGGTGTCTGCTGCCCACATTACGATTTTCTGGTGTATGCTGCCCACATTACGATTTTCTGGTGACTGCTGCTCACATTGCGATTTTCTGGTGACTGCTGCCCACATTGCGATTTTCTGGTGACTGCTGTCCACATTGCGATTTTCTGGTGACTGCTGCCCACATAAGGATTTTCTGGTGACTGCTGCCCACATAAGGATTTTCTGGTGACTGCTGCCCACATTAGGATTTTCTGGTGTGTGCTGCCCACATTATGATATTCTGGTGAACTATGTCCACATTACGATTTTCTGGCCCACATTACGATTGTCTGGTAAAATGCTGCCCACTTTACAATTAATTTACAGTGAAACGCTGCCCCATTACGATTATTTGGCACCTATGGGGGGGGGCCCATCCAAATATTCGCAGGGGGGCCCAGTGATTTCTAGTTACGCCCCTGCTTATAATGTACACGCTGGAGGTAGCAGAGATCAGCCCACACTGCCGCTAGTTTACTAGCGGTACAGGAACAGAACAACAGCTTAAACTGTACACGCTGGGGGTAGCAGAGATCAGCACACACTGCCGCTAGTTTACTAGCAGTACAGGAACAGAATAACAGCTTATACTGTACACATTGAAAGTAGCAGAGATCAGCCCGAACCTAGTGCTGGGAATACACGGCTCGATTCTGAGTTGATAAGATGGCTCGATAGATAATTTCCGACACGTCCAATCGTTTTGCCGCTTGATTCTGCATTGGGGACAATGGAAAAAGATAAGAAAAACAAGCGGAAAATAAGAGAATCGCCCACAGATTTGAGTGGCAAAAACGATTGGGCGCAGAATCGAGCCCCAGAATCAACCCGTGTATTCCCAGCATAAGACTTACGTTTAAAAACTTTGCTGCCAACACGCACATATATATACACACACACTGCTGCTGACTGACACACACGCACGCACGCACGCACACACCTTAGCACTGGGTCACAAAGCTGACTGGTAATACCAATTTGTATTATACAAACATGCCCAATTAAACTTCACACTTAAATAGGATAATAATACAAGTGCTTAACCACTCCAGAATACTATAAACACTACAATAAAATGCTACATTATAAAGCATAAATTCCCTGGACAGATTATAGGACCAACACAACAAACATACCCAGGCAATCAGGGGTGAGCCTGGGGTGCCTGGCACCTGGGTGCAAGATTTTCTCTGGCGCCTATGGGAGTGGTTAAATTAACCGCGCCCAACCACTTAACCACACCCATGTCCTGCCTAATCACACCCACACCTTCCACCTATTTACGCATGCATGTGATACCCCATTCCTACCCCTCTTCCATTGGCTTGCTCCTGGCTGGCTTTGGCTGCCTGCGAGTCTGCTAGTCTCTGGACTGACGCAGGCTGAGAGGTTCTGCGAAAGCGACGCAGTCAGACACTGCGTATTTATGGCTGCCTGCGGCCACCCTACTCTCGCTCGCTGTCGTCGGCTCCTCCCCCCGCCAAGCCCAAGAGTGAGGTGGGCTGCCTGTATCTTTCCCGTTGCGCTGCGCAGTCTGCCAGTGTTGCCAACCTTTCATGTTATTTTTTACTGACAATACCTAAAAATGTACTGACAAAGATTATTTTTACTGACAAAATTTCCCCACTAAATGCACATAAGAGATACCGTTTCACCAGTAAATGCACGCAATGACAGACAGCCTTTCATCAGTAAATGCACATAATGAGAGACAGCTTTTCCCCAGTAAATGCACATAATAAGAGACCGCTTTTCACCAGTAAATGCACATAATAAGAGACCGCTTTTCATCAGTAAATGCACATAATAAGAAACCTCTTTTCACCAGCAAATGCACATAATAAGAGACAGCTTTTCCCCAGTAAATGCACATAATAAGAGACAGCTTTTCCCCAGTAAATGCACATAATAAGAGACAGCTTTTCACCAGTAAATGCACATAATAAGAGACCGCTTTTCACCAGTAAATGCACATAATAAGAGACAGCTTTTCACCAGTAAATGCACATAATAAGGGACAGCTTTTCACCAGTAAATGCACATAATAAATGAGTGACAGGGACCCCCTTTAGCTAGTGAGTGACAGGGAGCCCCTTTAGCTAGTGAGTGACAGGGAGCCCCTTTAGCTAGTGAGTGACAGGGAGCCACTTTAGCTAGTGAGTGACAGGGACCTCCCCCCCCCCCGAGCCGCAGCCGCTTCCCCCTTACTTTGCAGGCTGCAGCGTGTCAGACCTCGATCAGCGGGTGACCCGACCAGTAAGAGCGGGCGCCGGACGCACCCGCTCTATATGCGGAAGTGATGTCACTTCCGCATATCAGTGCGGGCGCTGGGTCCTAGCGCCCGCACTATTGGTCGCCGCGGAGCCGCCTGATCGAGGTCTGACGGCTAGAGGGAGGGAGGGAGCGGCGACTAGAACGGGGGGACCCGGGTCCTCCAACACACAGCCACCGGGCCCCTCCCCTGCCTCTTCAGGAGGCGGGCCTGGTCACCACGGCGACCCCTGCGACCGCGGGCCCTACGTCAGTGTTCCTGCTGTATGCAGATGATCTCCTGCTGCTCTCCCCAACAGAAATTGGCCTACAGGATAGCCTGGCAGTACTGGAGAGTTTCTGCACCACATGGGTACTGCCCATCAACCCAAAGAAGACAAAAGTGATGGTGTTCCAGAGGAAAAATGTAAATAAAACGTCCACTTCCTCATTTATATTGAATGGCTGCCCACTGGTGACCACTAACAGCTACACCTACCTGGGGCTGGAGATCAACCAATCAGGGAGCTTTAAACCAGCAGTAGAGGCCCTGAAGGAAAAAGCCTGCAGAACGTTTTATGCCATCAGGAGACAACTTTACCACCTAAAGTCACCGGTGAGAGTCTGGGTAAAGATATTCAACAGCATCATCACCCCAATCCTGCTCTATAGCAGTGAGGTATGGGGCCTGGTCACCTACCCTGACCAATCAAAATGGGACTCCAGCCCAACAGAAATCTTCCATCTGGAGTTATGCAAGTATCTTCTCCAAGTCCATCGCAGCACTTCGAACTCAGCTTGCCGGGCAGAGCTAGGCAGATTCCCACTATGGCTGACTATCCAACAGAGGGTGCTCTCATACTGGGCACATTTACAGAGCAGCAGCCCCATCACTTACCACCATAAAGCCTTTCTGAGCCAGGGGGGCGAGGCCATACCATGCGTTTTGAAACAAAGCATCAGCATCCAGCCCAGCCAAGACCACCAACACAGGCTGACAAAAGCCCAAATAAAAGGGACGATAGAAGCGTACGTACGAAAAGGGCGTCGGTAAAAAAAGGGCGCGTGGTATAAACGATAAATGGAAAATATCGTTTATAGAAATATTGTGTAGAATTTCGTTTATAAATAGTGTTTTAAGAATTTATAAATCACTAAATAATGTGTATGAGATCGGCAATTCTTAAAACGTTAATCTTCCCTATTTGTAAAGTGAAACTTATATTTACGTTTATTAAAAACCCTCCCTGTACCTATCCCTAACCCCTAGACCCCCTGTTGGTGCCTAAACCTAAGACCCCCCTGTTGGTGCCTAAACCTAAGACCCCCCAGTTGGTGCCTAAACCTAAGACCCCCCTGTTGGTGCCTAAACCTAAGACCCCCCTGTTGGTGCCTAAACCTAAGACCCCCCAGTTGGTGCCTAAACCTAAGACCCCCCTGTTGGTGCCTAAACCTAAGACCACCCAGTTGGTGCCTAAACCTAAGACCCCCCAGTTGGTGCCTAAACCTAAGACCCCCCTGTTGGTGCCTAAACCTAAGACTCCCCTGTTGGTGCCTAAACCTAAGACCCCCCAGTTGGTGCCTAAACCTAAGACCCCCCAGTTGGTGCCTAAACCTAAGACCCCCCTGTTGGTGCCTAAACCTAAGACCCCCCAGTTGGTGCCTAAACCTAAGACCCCCCTGTTGGTGCCTAAACCTAAAACCCCCTATGGATAATAATGTTTTACAGACATTAATAAATAAAAAATGTAAAGAAAAAAATGTAAATTATTTTTTTGGGTGGATAATAATGTTTTAGAAATGTTTTAGAAATAGTGATTTAGTATCTTCATAAACGTTATTCGTCACGGGCTCATTTCGTAAACTTAAATCATCACAAACATAGTTATAAATCCTTAAAAATCTCCGGGCGCCGTTATAAATCCTTAAAAATCTCCGGCGCCTTTTTTTCCCTGTTCAGCGCCCATTAAACGATATTTATAATGGAAGTGAATGGGGCGCCCTTTTTGTCCACTTGTCTCATGCGCCCAAATCTACTGCTTCCCGATAGAAAGCTGCAAGGACCGATACCTAGAGGAATGGAGAAGTGACATAAAAAAATCCCAGAAACTCGCTGTCTACCAATCACTGCAGAGAGAGTACACAATGGCCCCGTATCTGGGGAGGCTACACCACCACAAAGACAGACAGACAGACCTTGAGCCTATACCGTCTCAGCGCCCACAACCTGGAGATAGAGACAGGGCGACACAGACAGACATACAGTGGGGTGCAAAAGTATTCGGCCCCTTGAAGTTTTCCACATTTTGTCACATTACTGCCACAAACATGCATCAATTTTATTGGAACTCCACGTGAAAGACCAATACAAAGTGGTGTACATGTGAGAAGTGGATGAAAATCATACATCATTCCAAATTTTTTTTTTACAAATAAATAACTGCAAAGTGGGGTGTGCGTAATTATTCGGCCCCCTGAGTCAATACTTTGTAGAACCACCTTTTGCTGCAATTACAGCTGCCAGTCTATTAGGGTATGTCTCTACTAGCTTTGCACATCTAGAGACTGAAATCCTTGCCCATTCTTCTTTGCAAAACAGCTCCAGCTCAGTCAGATTAGGTGGTCAGCGTTTGTGAACGGCAGTTTTCAGATTTTGCCACAGATTCTCGATTGGATTTGAATCTGGACTTTGACTGGGCCATTCTAACACATAGATATGTTTTGTTTTAAACCATTCAATTGTTGCCCTGGCTTTATGTTTAGGGTCATTGTCCTGCTGGAAGGTGAACCTCCGCCCCAGTCTCAAGTCTTTTGCAGTCTCCAAGAGGTTTTCTTCCACGTTTGCCCTGTATTTGGCTCCATCCATCTTCCCATCAACTCTGACCAGCTTCCCTGTCCCTGCTGAAGAGATGCACCCCCCCCCCCCCCCCCCCGAGCATGATGCTGCCACCACCATATTTTACAGTGGGGATGGTGTGTTCAGAGTGATGTGCAGTGTTAGCTTTCCACCACACATAGCGTTTTGCATTTTGGCCAAAAAGTTCCATTTTGGTCTCATCTGACCAGAGCACCTTCTTCCACATGGTTGCTGTGTCCCCCACATGGCTTGTGGCAAACTGCAAACGGGACTTCTTATGCTTTCTGTTAACAATGCATTTCTTCTTGCCACTCTTCCATAAAGGCCAACTTTGTACAGTGCATGACTAATAGTTGTCCTATGGACAGATTCCTCCATCTGAGCTGTAGATCTCTGCAGCTCTTCCAAAGTCACCATGGGCCTCCTGACTGCATTTCTGATCAGCGCTCTCCTTGTTCGGCCTGTGAGTTTAGGTGGACGGCCTTGTCTTGGTAGGTTTACAGTTGTGCCATACTCCTTCCATTTCTAAATGATCGCTTGAACAGTGCTCTGTGGGATGTTCAAGGCTTTGGAAATCTTTTTGTAGCCTAAGCCTGCTTTAAATTTCTCAATAACTTTATCTCTGACCTGTCTCGTGTCTTCTTTGGACTTCACGGTGTTGTTGCTCCCAATATTCTCTTAGACAACCTCTGAGGCACTCACAGAGCAGCTGTATTTGTACTGACATTAGATTACACACAGGTGTTTGGAATCATGTATGATTTTCATTCCACTTCTCACATTTACACCACTTTGTGTTGGTCTTTCATGTGGAATTCCAATAACATTGATTCATGTTTGTGGCAGTAATGTGACAAAATGTGGAAAACTTTAAGGGGGCCGAATACTTTTGCAACCCACTGTATAAGCCCCGGGAGGAGAGACTGTGCAGGCAATGTGACCAGGGGGTGCTGGAGGATGAGGCCCACTTCCTGCTGCACTGCAGCAAATATACACCGTTGAGGACCGCCCACTTCCAGAGACTCTCCGCCCACATCCCAGATTTCACTTCCATAGATGAGGAGAGGAAACTCTACATCCTACTGGGGGAAGAGGAAAAACTGTGCAAATAGCAGCCTGATATATCACTGCCTGCCACCATCTGAGAGGAACATGATACCACCACATGGACTGTATAACCCCATACTCCCCTCCCCTACGGACTATATATCTCATCCCCCCATACCATCCCTTACATCCTCCACACTCCTATGGACTCGATACCTATATCGTTCCCTTACTCCCACAATTCCCCCCCCCCCCCCCTCCCATGTTAATGTTTTGTTTTGCTTTGGCAATGCTAAATGTATTTGGTCCTGCCAATAAAGCTTTTTGGATTTGGAGAGAGAGCGAGAGAAAGAGAGAGGGGGGGGGGGGGGAGAGAGAGAGAGAGAGAGAGTGTGTGTGTGTGTGTGTGTGTGTGTTTTACTTAAAGCACACCTGACCCGAGGCAATGCAACATATATGTATGCACAGAGGTATGTTCATGCTGGATCCAGAAACCTATGTGTATTTTCCATTCCTCTCTTCGTTCTCCCTGGTCCCCGCAATAACTCCTTGAAAAATCTGACTTTTAGCTAAAGTCACATTTTCAGACAGGAATATGAAGGTTTGTTGCAATGTTCCCTCCTATCACCCCCTGATTTAATCCTATTTCCCACCCCATTTGCTACTCTTAAAGGGTATGTTAAGAGAATAAATGTTACCATTTTAACTTTCCTAGGTCTTCTTCTGGCCCCTTGTAGTCCTCCTGGTCCCTCGACATTATTCTGCGTTGCTCCCTTCAGCCGCTGTACCCCTTGGAAAGCTGGCCAACTGCTCATGTACGAGCATGACGGCTCACCTCTTCGATCATGCTCCCGTACCGAGGAGCACTTGGCACATGTGCAGTTGCAATTTTTATGAGCTGTGCAATGTTTGATCAAGGAGCACATGACCTGGGGCTGCACTTACAGCTTTCAGGGTATGGTGCATGGATCCCAGCTGATACAGGGATCAGAGCGGAACAGGGAGGGACCAGAACAACTACAGGGGGCTAGACGAAGCCCTTGGTAAGTTAAACTGGGTACATTTTTTTCACTTTACAGGGCATGGAAAGGTGATAGGTGGGAACGTCGCCATAAGCCTTTCAGGGAATGGTTACAGCAACTGGGGGGGGGGGGGGGGGGGGCAAGAATGGACAATGCACAGAGGCATGTGCCACCAACATGAACATGTGCTCAAAGGAATTTATGACTATATATAGCACCACGCAGTAGATATCAAAAATTATAACAATTTATTAGAATAATTCATCAAACAGCACTATACAGTATTAAAAACATCTAAAAAACCAGAAGAACACCTCATCTCATTGGTATATATCCATAAACAGTTGCTCAATGAAAGCTATAATAGCAATAATATAAATCTCCTGTGCAGCGCAATGAGAGCTGCCACAGGGATTGAACCCGGGTTCAGAAAGCCACAAGCTAACCTATATGACGTGAATGAAACTTGAATAAATAAACAATCAAACTACTTTGACAATATAAATACCTGTGGAAAAAGTGCGTTAGTGCAAACAATGAATGAAGATCAGCCCAAACCAATGGATGCTGAATAATAAGTGTTAGGATGCTGGGACTAGCCTAATGGAAATAGTGACAGACAAGAGCAAGAGGCTTACGTGACCCGATGGAGGATGAAACCACGGAGGTGTCCAGGAGTGGAGGAAGGCCCCCGGTAGACTTCTCTACCGGTATCGCGGCAGTCACACCGCTTTATCAAGAGAGGGGGGATCCAGTGTATGTCCGGCTGGCGTGCCGGCTAGATATAGTGCCAAGGAGGTGGTCACGTGAGCGCCAGACGCGCATCACGTGATCCGCCTCAGTCCAATGCGGAAACAAGGAGAGCGAGGCGGAAGTAAACCACGCTGGAGCGCATGCAGTGTAAGTATATGGTGGGCAAGAGGGGACAATTGGCAACGCTCGTTCCTGCCTGCTATTAGCAGCCGGAATGGCGCAAAACCGCTTATAAACAGTATTATTCAAGCATCCAAAAGTTTGGGTCCCAAAATGTTTATTAAAAAATAGCAATACAAGCCCAATATGCCAATCTCTATCTAAACATAATACATGGGCACAGATTACAAATATACATGGGGGGAAAAAAATCACAGTGTTCCTACATTATAGATTGTTACAAGCACAGTACAGATTACAGGGAATTGATCCAATCCTCATAAGGGCGACGTCGAATCCTTGTATACTAATATCTCTCATCGGTGGGCATTACACACTATCCAGTATTTCCTGGAGATGGAGGATCAATCACAATCTGACCTACATTCTTTTTTATTACAGTTGTTACAATTCGTGTTGGGCCATAATTATTTCATCTTTAATGGAAGATTTTATAAGCAGGTATGTGGCGTGGCCATGGGTGCCAAATGTGCACCGGCCATGGCTAATTTATTTTTGGGGTTCTGGGAAAGAGAAATCGTTTTTGGGGACCAGTTCCTCCAATACCACCCATATATATTGGGGTGGCATAGATATATTGACGACCTGCTCATTATCTGGAATGGCCCTAAAGAATTGTGTGAGAAGTTTATTTCACAACTTAACCAGAATGATATGAATATTTTTCTTACTGCACAGATGTCACAACATCAAGTGGAATTTCTTGACGTTACCATCAAAGTACAAGATGATGGCTCCTTATCCTCGGATCTGTACCGTAATCCCACAGCAGTGAACAGTTTGTTACATTATCAGAGTTCCCATAACAAATCCTTGAAAAATAACATACCCGTGAGTCAATTCCTCAGGTTACGCAGACTGTGTTCTAATGATTCCGACTTTCTTAGACAGGCCAATGAACTACAAAAGAGATTCCTGGATCGCGGATATATCCCAGAAAGGTGGTCAAGAAGGCGTTTTATACGGCACTACATAGAACTAGGACTGAACTGATCAACAGCAGACCTCCACCCTCCACTAATTTGGTGAGACTTAGTTCTACATATAATAATGGTTGGCCTGAGATCAATAAGGCTCTACAAGGGGCCTGGCCTATCTTGCAATCTGATCCTGATATTTCGCGCTGTATCTCTCCACACCCTTCTATTACAGCTAAAAGAAGCCCTACATTGAAGGACAGATTATGTTCAAGCCACCTTAGATCTGTGGGTGGAAGATCACAGACAGGTTGTTTACATGGGAGCTATCCATGCGGCAATTGTAACATATGTCCGTTGATATATAGACATGGTCACATTATGGATTCATCCAATACAAGAGAAATTGCTCTGAGACAGTATATTAATTGTAAAACTAAGGGGGTCATTTATGCATTGAGATGTTCATGCCCTAAAATCTATGTGGGGCAAACCAAAAACGCCCTAAAAGTACGGATACAACAACATCTATCCAAGATTAGATTGGCACAACGTGATCTAGACGATGGTAAAACATTGACCTCAGTAGCCGCACATTTTTTATACAACCACTCTGGCTCTTATTCTGGTCTGCAGGTGATAGGTCTGGAACACATTAGATCCACGATTAGAGGGGGTGACCTAGTGTCCAAGCTTTTGCAGAGGGAGGCTAGGTGGATTTATTATCTTGGGTCAAAATCCCCCCAGGGCCTCAATGAGGAAATGGATTTTACAGGATTCTTATAATCATAATTAACACTTATTCTCTCTATTACAGATTCTGTAGTATCTAATCTACTGTTTTTTCATATTGGATGGACCTCTAGTGGATCCTACTGGTTATGTAATTGCCTCTTTGTATGGACTGGATGGACTTTTGGTGGACTTTATGTTGTCTATCTAATTGATTCTTAAAATGGACTGCCGCTGTTGCTACTCTGGAATGGACTATCATTTTTTTCTACGTTTTTCCACGCCGCATCGGGGTTGCCCTTGGAATTATGACGTGGGACTATCTCTTCATGGTCTCTGGTGCTGTGTGGACTCTGCCCTTATGAGGATTGGATCAATTCCCTGTAATCTGTACTGTGCTTGTAACAATCCAGTGTTCTCCCCAGGACCTATTAAGTGGGCGGGCCGCCCGGCTGTTTTGAAACCCCGCCCGGGTGCTCCAAGGCCCGCCCGCATCACACGCTCATGTGCGCTGCCGTCTCCCCGCATAGAGCGGGTCTCCCTCTGAATATAGCAATCCCTAGTTACGGCTGCGCTGCCCTCCTGGCGCCTGTTATATCTTCAGATCAGCGGCAGCCTCCTTGATGTAGTAGCGCTTGTCCACAGCACCCTGTCCTGCCGCTCTGCTGGAACACTGTGACCCACCTCTACCGCCCGCTTGTGCCCGGCTTCTGATTGCATTACGGCTTCACGCTGAGTGTCTTCACAGCCATGATCGGCTGCGAGGAGAATACACGTGCTGCAGGCAGCCCAAGGGAGCCACTGGCCAGGCCACTGTACGGACGGGGGATGGGTGTACTAGAGGGGACCGGAGGATGTGCTCCCTAGTTCCGGCTGCGCTCCCCGCCTGTAGAGTTCTCTTCTGTCCGATCGTCAGATCGCTGCCGCAGGGATATGGAAGAGAAGCGATGTGCAGCAATGCGCTATATGATGCAGCGCAGCCGGAACTAGGGAGCACATCCTCCGGTCCCCTCTAGTACACCCATCCCCCGTCCGTACAGTGGCCTGGCCAGTGGCTCCCTTGGGCTGCCTGCAGCACGTGTATACTCCTCGCAGCCGATCATGGCTGTGAAGACACTCAGCGTGAAGCCGTACTGCAATCAGAAGCCGGGCACAAGCGGGCGGTAGAGGTGGGTCGCAGTGTTCCAGCAGAGCGGCAGGACAGGGTGCTGTGGACAAGCGCTACTACATCAAGGAGGCCATTCAACTCATCCTAATCGCGGCTGCCAAAGGGGTGAGCAGGGGGAGGGGGTGACATTGGGAAATGTTAAATAGCTCCCACCTGTCCCTCTTTGGGAGTCCTGTCCCTCTTTCCTCCTCATTTGTCCCTCTTTCAGGCCTATATACCTCTCGACTAAAAATGTGTTTGACTGTAAATTTTATTCCCATACTTTAAATTGATATATCACGAACGGTAAAATGTTACTATGAAACATGAGGAACATGAAGGAAAATGAACCAGGATAAAAAGGACCAGGGTGGTTTGAATTATAAAACAACGTATTTTTCTTATGAAATCTTTATAGTATGCATGAATAGGGTTGTGATGGGGTTGTGGCAGGGGCGTGGCTTAAGTGTCCCTCTTCCTCATCTCAAAAAGTTGGGAGGTATGGTTTTGGGGGGTAGGAAGCGGTGCTAAAGTGCAAGCATACTGGACCAGGGCAGAGGGGTACCCTATACTGCAGGGTGTAATAATCATAGAATGGTTGTGTATTTATAAATAGAATGGTTGTAGTAATGCTGCAATGTATGTGCTGTAATGTAGGGTGATGGGATGGGATCACTAATAAGCTGTAGGTCGGTGCAATAATATGTGGAGTGTGGCGGGTGCTGTAAGGGAGCATACTGAAGTGCAGTGATATGTGGAATGTGATAGTGGTACAGTATTGTATGAAATGTGTCAGAGTGCAATAACCTATGTTATAAGGTAATAGTATTGTTTGAGTTGTCTATTGGGAGATAGGTGGAGCTGCAGTAAAGTATTAGGTGAGAGTAATGGGGGTGAAGGGACGCATGGTGATAGGGAGTGCAGTAATGCATGGGATGTGATAGGGGTGCAGGGATGAATGTGATGTGATAGGGGGTGCAGGAATGCATGGGCCGTGATAGGGGTTGCAGAGGACGTGATAGGGGGTACAGGGATGTCCTATGCTGTAAGCAGAGTTGCCGGCCCTGCTTTCCCCTGGTTGCAACCCACCCGGCTACCTTTTCATGCCACCCGGCTGGAAAAAAATTCTGGGGAGAACACTGCAATCTATAATGTAGGGACACTGTGATTTTTTTCCCCCCATGTATATTTGTAATCTGTGCCCATGTATTATGTTTAGATAGAGATTGGCATATTGGGCTTGTATTGCTATTTTTTAATAAACATTTTGGGACCCAAACTTTTGGATGCTTGAATAATACTGTTTATAAGCGGTTTTGCGCCGTTCCGGCTGCTAATAGCAGGCAGGAACGAGCGTTGCCAATTGTCCCCTCTTGCCCACCATATACTTACACTGCATGCGCTCCAGCGTGGTTTACTTCCGCCTCGCTCTCCTTGTTTCCGCATTGGACTGAGGCGGATCACGTGATGCGCGTCTGGCGCTCACGTGACCACCTCCTTGGCACTATATCTAGCCGGCACGCCAGCCGGACATACACTGGATCCCCCCTCTCTTGATAAAGCGGCGTGACTGCCGCGATACCGGTAGAGAAGTCTACCGGGGGCCTTCCTCCACTCCTGGACACCTCCGTGGTTTCATCCTCCATCGGGTCACGTAAGCCTCTTGCTCTTGTCTGTCACTATTTCCATTAGGCTAGTCCCAGCATCCTAACACTTATTATTCAGCATCCATTGGTTTGGGCTGATCTTCATTCATTGTTTGCACTAACGCACTTTTTCCACAGGTATTTATATTGTCACTGTAGTTTGATTGTTTATTTATTCAAGTTTCATTCACGTCATATAGGTTAGCTTGTGGCTTTCTGAACCCGGGTTCAATCCCTGTGGCAGCTCTCATTGCGCTGCACAGGAGATTTATATTATTGCTATTATAGCTTTCATTGAGCAACTGTTTATGGATATATACCAATGAGATGAGGTGTTCTTCTGGTTTTTTAGATGTTTTTAATACTGTATAGTGCTGTTTGATGAATTATTCTAATAAATTGTTATAATTTTTGATATCTACTGTGTGGTGCTATATATAGTCATAAATTCCTTTGAGCACATTGTCATATAGTGACTAAGCACACACTTATGCTTCATGGTGTTGCTGGGACTTGTCTTTGGTTTACCAACATGAACATACTTCTGTGCTTACCTTAGGGAGCTTTGCCTCAATCAGGTATCCAACAAATCATTTCCTATGTGATACCTCCTCTTTATCTTCTAAGTGTTCCTATGTTAGAGGTGGCAGCCAATCCTGCACGGACCTAGGAATGTTAAAAGGATGAGGCAAAACTTGGAGGAAGATAGTAAGGATTTGATTTTTTACCTTGGCTGGATTTATATCTCTGGAGTCTATGGACACATACCTTTTGGCACCCTAAACTCCACCCTCCATGAACCCACAAATCTCAACATGAACGCTGGTTCAACTGCCAAAATGCACGCATTACCTGGCAACTTGGCCATCAACTCTCCCTCCCTTCCCCTGCCTGGTGTGCCTAGGCTCACCATCCTGGGCCATTCTGTTAAAGGGAACCTGTACTGAGTAAAATTATTTAAAATAAACACATGAGGTAACTTCAAATGAACATTACATAGTTACCTTGCCATCAGTTCCTCTCAGAAGCTCCCCATTTCTTCTGACAGTGATCCCTTCCTGTTCTGACAACATTTTGTCAGAACTGAAATATATCAGTTGCTGTCAGTTATATATCAGTTGCTGTCAGTTAGAGCTGAGAGGAGAACTGATGTGTCCATGTTTCCCTATGGCTCAAGTGGGCGATGTTACATTTTAATAGTGTGCTGACCAGAAAGCTGTTATGGTGTAATGGCCATTTTCAAAATGGAGGACAGAGAATTCCATTGATCACAGTGGACAAACAGGACGCAGGAGAGGAAAAAGAGATTGAGGAGTAGACTACACAGGAGGTAAGTATGACATGTGTATGTTTATTTTAACTTTTAATTTTCAGTTCAGGTTTTCTTTAAGGTACTGCTACAGCAGTGTAAAAAATGCTGGATGGGTGGGCTGAAAGTTTGCAAACCTGTGACAGCCACCTCTCAGCCCACTGGTGCCTTGTGGCTAGCACTAAATAGACAATAGTTCACAATATAGTCCTGATTTATTAAAGTTCAGTGGTTTGACAATAGCCAGAGTATTAATCATGGCCAGTTAAGATCCCTACTAAATTCTGCATTCAGGCTTGATTTATTATGTAGGCACACATAAGATGGAATGATATCACCCTAACCTACAAAGCTCTCCACAATCTCTCTCCCCAGTACATATCCTCACTAATATCCAGATACAAACCCAATCGCAATCTCAGATCTGCACATGATCTTCTGTTGTCCGCCTCTAGAATTACCTCCTCACATTCACGTTTACAAGATTTCACGCTTCACCCCTCCTCTGGAATGCCCTCCCACAACACATCCGTCACTCGATAACCTTTGTTACCTTTAAAGAGAACCAGAGA
The DNA here is from genome assembly GCF_040937935.1 of Hyperolius riggenbachi. Taxonomy (NCBI): domain Eukaryota; kingdom Metazoa; phylum Chordata; class Amphibia; order Anura; family Hyperoliidae; genus Hyperolius; species Hyperolius riggenbachi. The sequence continues at coordinate 232,995,329 of NC_090651.1, read as the reverse complement.
CGATGCACCCTCATGTATTTTATTACGTTTATCAGTGGGAACATGACAGTAAACACCTACCCTGCTTTTAGTTTTATTCTTCTCAGTCTAATCTATCTGTTATCAGCTGTGATAAGAATCCACCAACTGATTCAGTCTAGGTTTTGTAACGATCGGTGAAGCACAGAGAGGATCTGATTACCAGTGATCTGCAGAATCACTGGGAATACAGATGTATACCAGATTATACGTGATCTGCAGTATCACTGATAATCCGATATACTAGCTAACCTCTGTTCACCTGAGTAGAGTGTAGTGTTTGGTGTAACAGTAACACTTTGAGGACTAGGCCTCAGTGCAGCAAGGAGTACTGCACAGATTCCTTCCGCAGACCTGAGCTCTCCAAGACGGGAGGAGTCAGACTGACAGTAGGAAGGACAGACTGAAAGTAACCTTCAGGAGGAAGGATCACTAACAGAGTGAGGAACCGCCTCTAACAGTAAGGTCGGTTCTCTAGGTCAGACAAGCCAGGTCGTACACACACGGACAGATAAAGTACAAGATCAGAAGGCAAAGGCGGAGTCAAAGTACAGGCAGGGTTCAGCAACGGGGTATCAGAAATATCGGGGTACAAAATCAGGAGGCAGAAGCAGAGTCAAGGAACGAGCCGGGGTTCGGCAACAGAGTATCAGAAATATCGAGGTACAAGATCAGAGTTCAAAAGGGTAGTCAAGGCAGGCAAAAGTCATAACAAATAAATACAATCAAACTAGTACTTTAGTTATCAAAAGAATCTAGCTAAGTGTAGGATTACAGCTCCAGCTGGTCCCGTCACACTTGCGGATCTGACTACGGATCTGGGTGCTCCCACATATGTGATCGCACGCCAGACAAAGAGCAAATGAACAACCAGCAGTATAAATACTCTAGGACCCTTCCAGGACCTCCCCAATTGCTGGTCCAATGAGAGCAGTGGAACTTGTCAGCTGACCCAGCTGGTCAGCCGACACCCTTCTAACTGCTATTTAAACTCTGCCTCTGTGCTCGCGCGCGTGTAAGTCTGAATCCTGGTGGACTATCAGTCTCAGCCACACCAGCACTGCCATGCAATGTATCTAATGCGGGGGCCGCCTCCGATGCGGATTCCGCCGTTACCAATGCGGATTCCGCCGTTACCAATGCGGATTCCGCCGCTCTGCCTGGACGGCTTGCGGCGGTTTCTCCGCGTTGAGACGCGCTGCTGGACGCGGAAACAGCCGCCTCACCTCGAGAGACGGCGGCTTTTCCGCGTTTCCTCACAGGTTTGACCTGGAATTATTATAGCTGAGTCACTCTTCTGTGGAGTCTTTTCAAGCCCAAGCCTGCCCCCTTCTGGCTCAGATTTCATACTCAGAGCTGTTGATATGGGAGGGGCTGCTGCTGCTGAGAGTGAATCTCTGACACACACCAGTGTATCTGTGTGCATTGTGCAGCCAGTCATTATCTACTGTATGCAGTTTCATTTCTATGAGAGACACTTCCTACAGGCAGCCACACAGCATGCCAGAATAAAAAAGTTGAAAGCACACAGATGAAAGCCTGCTGCAGCCCTGCTTGTCTATAGTCTCATAGAGGCTAGACAGCACATCCAGAACAGCTTATAACCTGGCGGCCATATTGGATATTTCCTGCAGCAATAATGGATAAAAAAACACTCAAAAAGGCATACCAGAGTGGCGAAATTATCAGGTAGTGCATTTATTCTTTACAAGCTATAGACCAATAAGTTTATTTTGTGTGAATCGTTCATCTCTGGTTCCCTTTAAATGTTCTCTAAAAACTCATTTGTTCCGACAAGCATATGTGCTACCTTATGCCACTTTCCTTTGTCCTAAGACCAAATTGCACTCCTACTAGGTATCCTAAAACACACTGCCTCTATATATTTGTTGTATACTACCCCTACTCTTGCTTCCCCCCCATTTTCTTTAGATTGTAAGCTCGCAAGGGCAGGGCTCTCCCCCCTATTGTGTCTTGGAAATCATTATACATTTTATTTATCATGTTACTTTTATCACTGTCATTACCAATTCTGTATTTTGTATTCTGTATTTTGTATCATTTTTGTATTTGGTCACTAATTATGTATCTTGTATATTGGTGTACACCATTGTCTGTATTATTATGTACCCCATGTTTGTTTCTTACTTTTTACAGTGCTACGGAATATGTTGGCGCTTTATAAATCAATAATAATAATAATAATATGAGTCAGCACCACTTATTATCTGATGGGAGGACATGAGACTTTGAAATAAATTACTGCAGTGCAGAAAAACTTCAAAGATTGAATATGTTCCCAATGTGAGAGTCCCCCTCTGAGATAAAAGGCCCCCTCAACTCTATTTAGCAGCTCTGTCTGGCTGTCAACAATAGTAGACTCCCTTCTTGTGCTAACTACTATACCTGTTGCTGAAGGAGCTCTTCAGATACCTGTCCGGTGGAGTGCCTGGTAATGGGGAGGGGTATTTGAAGTTTTAGGGTGTTGTCTGATTGCCCAAATAATGGAGAAATCAGATAAGCACCTCTTACTCCTGTCAACGTGTACAGGGGTCTTCCTGAAACTTCCCCCACATTTTTCGATAGTGATAAAATTTGTAGTGGTAATTTATTTTTTATGTAGGTTGACTGAAGTCTTTAGTGTTCTTCTCTTGTACCCCATCTTGATCCACCACTTGGATGAAGATTCATTGCCTTCATCATTGATTTCAGAGTGGCACCAATCTTTGTGGTCCTGTCAGTTTGCTTAAAGATACACTGTCACAAGCATCCGTGCTCTTTGAATTTCACAAATATTGTCCTGTTGCCACCTCCGCTGATGTTTACAGAGTGATGTGGCTGAATTTTAGGTAGTTTATTTTCATTTCCCACTACCATGACATAACCCACCCACATCACCTTGCTGCATCATCTGGCTGAATCTGTAAACATAGGTAGGGGTGTCAGCAGGGCATTAGTTAAGAAAGCTCTGAGAGAATGGATGCTTATAACAGTATCTCTTCAAGCAAACTAACAAGCCTGCAGTCAACACGTAACACTGAGATTTGCTACTACTCAATAGAAGAAGAACCTTCAATCAAGAGTCATATCAATACTAGAGTCCTGCAGAAGAACCACAAAGACTTAGGGCCTGTTTCCACTATATGCGGATTCTGGATGCAGAAAACTGACTCCAATGAATGCCTAATGCCTATGGGAAATCTGCATCAGAAAAATCGTGTTTAGTGGAAACAGGCCCATAGACATTCATTGGAGTCAGTTTTTCTGCATCCAGAATCCACGTGTAGTGGAAACAGGCCCTTATACAGAGTCCCGGTTATTCAAAATTCTGGAAACTGGAAGTCTCAACTAACTAGCATGCCTAATGAATAACCAGGACCTTGGGAGGGGGAGGGGTGTAGTTTGTAGACTTTTAAAATACTTACTGAGCCTCCAGTGATGTCTTGTGGTCTCCTTGCAGCTCCTATCGGGCTTCTGGCGTCTTTTCGGCGGTGTGTACAGAAGTCGGCATGTTACCTGACCCAATGCGGGTCAGGTGACAACTCTGGCTTACATGGATGAAGGACGCTGTAAAGCCATCAGGAGCCTGCTAGGAGCTGCAGGGAGACTACAAGACATCGCTGGAGGCTCTGTATTTTTGGGGGAGGTTTGTGTTGTTTTTTTTTTCTGTTGAACCGTCAAGCACTTGTATTTGACAGCAGGAGATCCCCGCCAGTGCTGGATACCAGAGACTCTGCTGTATAGAAGAAATGAAACACTGTTATAAACTGTGTGTTAATAGACTGGAACTTTTACGCTCACCAGTAGGGCAAATATGTAAAGGGTCTATGAATAACAATTAGATTGTGAGCCCCTCTGAGAGGCATTTAAGTGACAAAACAATATACTCTGAGTCTGTACAGTGCTGCAGAGGATGTCGGTGCTGGACATAAATCTATCTGGCCGATCGACCATCTGATTGGATAATTATTAGCGAAATAGGATGAAATTCGGTGCTGACAAAAGCATGCCCAATCGACAATGCAATCAATTTTGGGCCAAAATTGGTCACATGTATCAATCGGAGATACTGCAAGATTTCGGGGCATCGTGGTGAATCGGGTGCGCGGCAATAACAGTGAGCGATATTCGGACGAAAGTGACATAACTCCCAGCGCTGTCCCTCCTAATGTCAAATACACTATACTTTACCTCTCCGTGTCCACATACACACGCTCCACATATATGCCGGCAAACATGAGTATGCGCAGGGACGGATCTAGGGGGGAGCAAGTGGGTCTCTTGCCCCAGGCGCAGTTTGTTGAATTCTTAAAAAGGCGGCAAAATGTGGATGGGGAATGGCAGTTTAGGCGCCAAAACCTGACCTTGCCCCAGGCGCAACTTGGGGCAACTTGGTCTAGATCCGTCCCTGAGTATGCGGATTGTAGACGGAGTGGGGCAGCATTGGGCTGGCGAATGTGGCATCATGAGGCCGATTGTTGATTAATTTTAGCATGAAATCGTTTGGGAATCTGCCTGCGGTGTATGAGCAGCTGACAGATCTCTCTCTAATCAGATTCTATTAGAGAGAGATTTGTCTCTTGGTCGAGTTTGCCCATCATTGCTAGATGAATGGCTACCTTAAGTGCATTATGCTCTCTTGACATTTTCAGGGATTTCCCCCAAGTACTCCAGTTTCCTCTCACATCCCAAAAGCGTATTGGTAAGCTGATTGGTTCTACCCCAAATCTCACCTAGTCTGCTATTAAACATTAGAATGTGTGTATGATAAAGATTAGATTGTAGCAAAATTTTAATTGGAATTGACATGAACAATTTAAGCAGTGGGCCCAGATGGAATGTGACATTGCTCATCCTCACTTGAAACATCTGTCATGGATTAGTCAAAAACTTGACATATTGGGCCTCAGCCACCCATTCATGGAAAGCACTCTCAAGACCTTTTACAAATTTAGGAAACATACTTCTATTTCCTATATAAAACTGGAGAGGTCCGATTTCTGAGCGAATAATTTATTACAGGGCAACAACTCAGTAAGCCTGAAGGTGGCTGGTACCCGCTAACAACTGCCTCTGCTACATACAGTGGCGTACTTAGACATTATGGGGCCCCGTAGCAAAATTCGTGTGTGGCCATCAGATGCAGGCACTCTTGAGCAATGCTACCTGCCCCTACCGTATGAATATGAATTGACTGGTTAATTTACATTGTCATGCAATGCACACTGTGTATAGTCCATGGGCACTGAATGAGACAAAGTCAGAGGGTAGAGCCACAAAGCAAAAGTAATAATGAACACATAAAGTACCGTCTGGGCCCCCCTCTTCTCCAGAGCCCCATAGCAGTTGCTATGGCTGCTATGGGGCAGTATGGTGGCGTAGTGGTTAGCGCTCTTGCCTTGCAGCGCTGAGTCCCTGGTTCAAATCCCAGCCAAGTCAGCATCTGCAAGGAGTTTGTATGTTCTCCCCGTGTCTGCGTGGGTTTCCTCTGGGTACTCCTGTTTCCTCCCACATCCCAAGAAAACATACAGATAAGTTAATTGGCTTCCCCCTAAAATTGGCCCTAGACTATGATACATACACTACACAATACATACATAGACATAGGACTATTGTAGGGATTAGATTGTGAGCCCCTCTGAGGGACAGTTAGGTGAAAAGACAATATACTCTGTACAGCGCTGTGTAAGATGTTGGCGCTATATAAATACTAAATAATATTAATGGCAGAGGTGCCCACACTTTTTCGGCTTGTGAGCTACTTTAAGAAAATAACAAGTTAGAATGATCTACCTATGTACAATTTTAGGAGCACACTTGTATATACAGAATGTAGTGTGGTCAGGATCTACCATGAAACCCTTCGCAATCTACCGGTTGATTGTGATCTTCCTAATGCGCACCCCTAAGCTATGGCTATTGCTACGCCCCTAGCTTCACACCTGGTCCTTTCGCAATTGAAACATTTTCTGCTAATGCCGGGAATACACGATGCGTTTTTGCGTTCGTTTTTGCTGTCGTTTTCAGTTTCGATCGATTCTACTCTCGATTCACTGCTCGATTCCTTATCTTTTCTTATCAATTACATTCACTTGAATGAGGAGAATCGAAACGAAAGTAGAATCGACCAGATCCGACAGGTTGGAATTTATCTATCGAACCCATCTATCTAAAGTAAAAACTTAACGTGTATTCCCAGCATTAGTCTTGGGGGGGGGGGGGGGGGGGGTTATTTCTGAAATCTTTGTAATGCTAGTCATGGATCCCAAATCTGCAGATGCTGTTCGCACCAGATGGTCTGCGTTTGGCCTGATACACAGTGGCAGAAAATACTGTACTTATACTTGCTCATAAAACCTCAATATCGGCATGGATTCAAGCAGGGCCGGCCTTAGGTTTCACAGCGCCCTGAGCGTAACCAGATTTTGGTGCCCCCCCCAATTCATCCTCATTGCACGCAGGTGCACACACACACCCACGTGCAAGATCCCCTTTAGTGTATATAAGCAGATTCTCCCCCTTTAAGCCCCATCTACAAGATACGATTCTTTGTGCGATTCGATTAAGATTCTATTTACGATCAGATTAAATCCGACATGTCCGATCAGGATTCGATACAATTCGATTTGCCATTGTTTTGCAATGGCAAATCGAATTGAATCGAATCCCAATCGGACATATCGGATTTAATCGGATCGTAAATAGAATCGTAATCAAATCGCACAAAGAATCTTATCTTGTAGATTGGGCTTTAGGCAGATCCCCCCCCCTTAGTGTATATAGGCAGATTGCCCCCCCCCCCCCTTTAGTGTATATAGGCAGATCACACACACACACACACACACAAACACACACACACACACACACACACACACACACACACACACACACACACACACACACACACACACACACACTCACACTTTTCTGCTTGTGGCTGGGGACAGAAGCTAGTCAGGAGTGACAAGCAGGTCTCTATCTGATTAGTGCGCAGTGCGCAGGGCATACATCGCCTGAGCGAGGGGCGGTGCTATTGGCATGCACGGCTCACACAGACTCAGCAAGAGGCAGCAGCAGGTTCCTCCATTCCTTCATCACACCCAACGGCACCAGGGGGCGAAGCTACCACTCGCAGCAGTCACAGGCGGACCCGGAGCCCACAGCCAGCAGGTAGAAATGCGGCCAGGGCTAGTTGAATGCATATCATGTGCTCCCCCCTGGAAGCCGGCGCCCTGAGAGACCGCTCCGGTCGCTCAGGTCAAAGGCCGGCCATGGATTCAAGAGTCCTTTATAAATTGCTGACACAGTGGCATCATAGTCTGGAAAGGCTCCATAAGATGTTCCCCAGCTCTGACTCGGTTTGTTAGTGATGTCAAGCCCATAGAGGCACCTTTTTACACATATTCTGCCCATCACAACGAGAGGCAAAGTGCTAGTGCAGTATCACCCTGTGAAGATGTTCTCACAGCAGTGTTGCAGTTTGATTAAAATTGCAAATGTGCTGCATGTTGCATTTTCTTGAAGCGATTTAGCTTGAATAAATGTGGAAAAACGCAGGTTCATTCAAAAATCACATATGCAGAACACCCCAGACCAGAGGAATTTCGGCCCAAATTGCAGGCAATCCAGGCGGTGGAGGTGGCCGCCTTGAGGGGGCTAGAGGAAGGTGGTATATATTGAATTATTATAAACACATTTATACACAAATATTGAGCTCTGCTAACAAATATACATACTATAATAATGTTGAGAAAAGAAACACTGACTACTTGTCAGCAACACACAGTTCTGTAATCCTGCTGTATGCTTTGTTCATACTTTCCAACATGACAGGTTGCAAAGTATGTATTATATGTATCATTTTTTAAAATCCCCCCACCCCCCTAATCAGGACCCCGACCCTTTAATTAACTAAAAATATGCAAACTGGAGAGTTACGTAGAGAGCGCACTTCACGTACGCAGACTGGCCACGACTGGCCGAAGTAACAGGGCCCGATACCGGAGCTTCAGGCAGCGGAGGACGGCATTGTGGGAGCGATCCGTGCGCATGGGGCTGGAGGAAGCCCCAGGTATGTATAAATCTTTTTATTATTTTTAATCTCTGGTACTCTTTAATCATTTTTCAAACCTCAAAACTCCCTGTAAAGCCCCATACACATGCTATAACAGCAGTCTTTTATGCAGCACATCAAACAACTTTTGTTGTGAAACAACCAAAAAAAGTTGTTTGCTATTGTTCAAACAACTGATAAGACTGATAAAATGTCAATCCAACAGTTGGATTGACGTCTTATCAGTTGTTTGAACAATAGCAAACAACTTGTTTTGTTGTTGTTTCACAACAAAAGTTGTTTGATGTGCTGCATAAAAGACCGCTGTTGAGCGTGTGTATGGGGCTTAAAGGGAACCAGAGACAAAATAAAGAAAAGATTTTATACATACCTGGGGCTTCCTCCAGCCCCATACGCACGGATTGCTCCCACGCCGCTGTCCTCCGCTGCCTGCAACTATGAGAACCGGCCCCCGTCACTGACGCCATCGGAGCCAGCTACGCAGGAGAAGTGTGCCCTCTACGTATCTCTCCAGCAGGCGCTGGAGAGATACTCAAAGAGCGCACTTCTCCTACGCTAGCCTGGCTCCGACTGACGGAAGAGTGGGGAGCCGGTTCTCGTAGTTGCAGGCTCCGGAGCGATCCGTGCGTATGGGGCTGGAGGAAGCCCCAGGTATGTATAAAATCTTTTCTTTATTTTGTCTCTGGTTCTCTTTAAGGGCTAGGGCCCACCACAGCACTTCCTGCAGCACTTTCCAATCACCGTCGATCTGCAAAGTGCTACAAGAGGTTCCTATGAGAGTAGTTCCACTTGCAGTATTGCAATAGCAGACCATGCAGCATTTTTAGCTGCAGGGCCAAATCGCAGTCACTTTTCACTCCGGGATTTGCGTTAAAAATCGATGTATTTTACGATTTGGAAATGTTGAGCGGTTTCAGGCCTCTTGCACACTACATACGATTCCAATTTGCTATTTTGACTAAATTTTACATGCAATTCCGATTTGCGATTTTTATTCGGTACTGCATGCTGTAGGTTTTTTTTTTCTGCATTTTTCTTTTTGTTTTTATAACATCCTGGGAAATATGGAGTTGCAAATCGGAATCGCAAATTGCATTTGCAATGTGCAGGGTGCCTCAGAAATTGCAAAGCCACTTGTAGTGGGCACCGGGAATATAAGATTGACTATATGACAAGTTTAAGTGCCCCCTAAAACCAATCTAACACCCAGTGGCGTAGCTAAGGAACTGTGGGCCCCGATGCAAGTTTTACAATGAGGCCCCCCCCCCCCCAAGCACTCTATACATAAGAATTGCTACTGTGCACCAAAACCTGCCAACAGCAACTACAGTGTCAGTACAGTGCAAGAAGGGGATGGGGAACAGTTTGTTAATGATTAACACTATTCAAAGTACCTATTAAAGTGATTATGAGCACAGGACAAATAGAGAGCTAATGCTGTAGTTGAGGGAGGGCCCTTCGGGGTCCCTCTGGCCCAAGGGCCCCGATGCGGTCGCTACCTCTGCACCCCCTATTGCTACGCCCCTGCTAACACCCCCAGAGGTACATGTACGTGCCACATGTTCAGAGCATAGGCCTTAGATTATGCTTACATAAGGTTCTATGCCAAAATATCATGTGAATTGAAGATAAGCCCTGCCCTGTTTGCTTAGCCCCTCTACAAGCATATTCAGTAGCCAGTAGAGCACTGGATAGTTATGATTGGTGAGAGAGACTGATCAGCAGAGGGGGTGGGACTTACTCCAAGTAAGAAAATGCCAGCCCCTAACTAGATCTACAGAGTTCCAGAAGCTACCAAAGTATACAGAACTGATCTGTGGCTTACCAGGCACTTGTAGGAGTGACAAGGTAGTATTGTCATACTGGCTATGTTTTTTTGGTGGTCTTTTCTGACTCGTATCTAGCAATTCAGTTGGTAAATGAAATGTGTGAAAGTTCTGACATAACATACTGCAGTGAACACATCTGATATTTCAACAGTATCAGTAATGAATATACTTCCTATTCCTACAGTGCAGACACCACACTGTACTAGTCTCCAGTCCAGAGGCCTTATAAAAATGATGCTTCTCCACAGAAACAAGTTTATTATGAAATCACTCATCAAAGGGAGCTGGTATTAGCTTTATGAAATGAGGCCTGGAATCCACTACAAATCACAATCGCAAGTGTTTTAATGAGCTTTTGTAAGCGATTTCATGAGCGTTTTCTGGCGATTTTGGTATCGATTTTAAAAAGTGTAAGCTTTTTGCCAGCGATTGTGTAGCGATTTGCGATTTTAATTCTGATTGGTACTTTTAATTAATTTAAATGTTTTCTATAGTATGCAGTAATTTAAAAACGCTAGCAAATCACTCTGTGTAGATTTTGACGAGCGTTTATATAATGCAGAAACGCTTACGCAAAACGCTACTGCTCAAAAATGCTGCATGTCCTGTGTTTGCGTAATCACAATCGCTCCAGTGTAATTTGGCCCATCCATTAACATTAGCTGAGCGTTTAGGGAAATTGCTAGCGTTTTGAAAACCTCCCCAGATGCTCAAAAAATCGCTCTAGTGGGATCCAGCCCTCACACTGTTTAGTACACTTAGCATGTCCAGGCCTGGATTTACCTCACAGGAGCCTATAAGCACAGTTGTCCTGTAACACTAGACTTTGCCCTCCATGAACCTACAAACTCCCACCGACTGCACCGCAAGTGTGCTGGCTGTCCCAGCGCTGTCACTTCTAGCTTACTTCCCTTGCCCGTCATTGGTAGGTACAGGTGCCCTTTAGTATTAGGTAGCCAGAAGTAACTAGAGGTGCCCCCAAGTATTAGGTAGTTAGAGGAACCTCACTATTAAATAGCTAGAGGTGCCCCTGACTGAAGGGAGATCTCGTCAGTGGAATGCCGAGAGCAGGGTGAGTAACCTCACATTTACACTCTCATCAGGACTCTGCGTAGTGAAGGAGGAAGGCACTCAGTGAGGGAAGTGAGCCGCCTTTCCATCCTCAGGCACATGCTATGGTAAATCCGGCTCTGAGCATGTCACAAGTGTAGTCCTGTTCCCAACTACATATATAACAAGCAATCTGTTGTCATGCTAAATCCCTGTCTGATTGAAGCCTGGAACCCACTAGAGCGCTTTTTTGAGCATTTAGGGAGCGCTTTAAATCGCTAGAGATTTCCCTAAACTCTCGGCCAATGTAAATAAATGTAACAAATTCCACAGCAGTGATTGCGATTAGCAAAATCGCAATCGCAGGACATGCAACATTTTGGGAGAGTTTGCTCTTCAATGTAAAGTATTGAAGCGCTGGCAGATCACTCATGAATCGCTACACAGATCGATTTGTGTGCAATTTCAAATTACTGCAAACTGTAAAAAAAAAATATAACGGATTGAAAGGACCAATCAGAATGAAAATCGCTAATCGCAAATCGCTATCACAATCACTGGAAAAAGCTGATACTTTTTAAAATCCCTACTAAAATCAATGGAAAACGCTCACGAAATCGCTTAGAAAACGCTAATTAAAAAAGCTAGCGATTGTGCTAGCGATTTGTAGTGGGTTCCAGGCCTGAAGTGTAGAATGGACTAAAGGGAGGAAGAAACTGTGATGCTAGTGATTGCGGGCGCACATTACAGGGCTGCCTGTGACATACGTCTGATTTAGTTGCTCTTGCACTACAAACTCAGCTGGCTGCAAAGGCATTGTTCTTGTCCCCTAAGGCCCAGGGCCCGCTGGAGCTTTTTCAGCTGTGGTTTGCACTTTGGAGGAATCACTGGTGATCCCCAAAGCACTAGGCTAATGAAAGTCTATGATCGTAACTCCGATAACGTTATTGTGGTTTACTTAAATCACAATTGCGCTACCTGCATCAATTTTCAGAGCGATTTGATCAGGGAATGTAGGGCAAAAAATTGCGTTCCTCTGTGATTGGACAATGGATTAGAAGAGGCAGAGAAGACATGTGCAGGGGCACCATGAGACTGGAGGGTCAGGTGACCCCCAATTTCTTCTAGCAGCCACTGGAGGCCCTTACCAGCAGTCACATCATGTGTAAATTGCTGTCAGCCACAGTGATGTTTCCAGTTGCTGTCAGCAGTCACAGCTTGCATGTCTCTCTCTATCTCTCTCTCACATCAGAGAGGGATCTTTTAATGCCACACAATCTGCACACAGATTTTCTCTGCCTGCCAGGCCATCCAGGTATCCCCCATGCAGGGACATAACTACAAATTACTGGGCCCCCCTGCAAAACTTTGGATGGGGCCCCCTCCCACTGCTTTCTGCACAGGTAAACTGAAAACCAGAGTTATTTAATTGGCTAGTGCACACTTGAATGTCTTTTCCCTATGATAAAAACAGACAACAGTGAAGCACTGCACATATTTCCTCTATCAATTACATTTACTTATGTGATAAAACGTGCATGTTTTCACTCAAATAGACACACATACAGAAAACCGACAGACGAGTGTGCTCCCAGCCTCAGCTTATTACACTCACTCTGTCCATCTCTGATAGAGCAGAACTGTCTGTGCAGACTCCTCAAGTGTCACTACAGTACACAGCACTTCGAGAAGGGTAGAAAGGCTAGGGATAGAACAGGGCTGTACACAAGACCCTACTGAACACTGAATAGGGACTGTCTACAAATTTTTGTCTGCAAAACTTTGTATGATTCCTTATCAGTGGCTGAGCAGGTGCAGCCATTAGAACAACCGTGCAGAAAGTAGAAAGGGTTTTTTTTCCCTCTCCATGGCCTTAGTAATCAGTCTCTCAGGACGCGGAGAAGAAACTTCTTCCACGGGGCCCCCTGAAGCGTCTGGGCCCCCCTGCGGCTGCATCCCTTGCAGGGTCTATTGGTACGCCCCTGCCCCCATGTAATATGTAACCCCCAGACCCATGGTAAGTGTGCACTGTAGTTTTGGCTCACCTCTTTGCTGGCGTGCCTCTTTCTCCATTGCCACCGGGGGCATTACATGTGGCAGGGTCATGGTGATGCAGGTACCCCTGTCAGGAATGAAAGTAGAGAGGTTTGGATGTGGCACACCTTACCTCATCGGGTGGGTGCACAGCCATGGGTGCAAAGCAGACACCCCATGCACAATCAGCAGGTACGGAGTTTGGCCAGCACTCCAGGCTTCTCATGAGCAGAAAATGAAAGTTTATTTCTTCAAAGCATGTATCAAAACACCATTGGTTTGTCAGCAATGAAGAGAATACACATATAGGATGAGACACACCAGGTGAACCAAAACTACTCTGCACACTCACCATGGGTCTGGGGGGGTACATATTATATATGGGGACTGGACAGGGGTCAGTCGGTCGTCAGGAAATCGAATTCCCCACTGCTGCACACCCGACCGAGCGCATTCGAGCAAGATGTTTCCAGCATGCTGAATCGATGGTTTTGATCAATTTCAGCCAGAAAGATCAGGCCACTACATTGCGATATCGATTTTTGCCAGATTCAATCATTTATGATATTTGGGCTGCAAATCGAGTAATGTATTGGCACTTGTAAACTAGAAATACACTATCAGATAAACTAGATCAGCTAAACAATCAATAGTTACCTGACATTTATGTTTTACCTTGTCTACTACCTTGTACCAGTAGATATCAGCTAGGATGTTAGAAAACTTGTATAATATCAGTTATGACCATGCCTACTCTCTACTGCCCAATCTAGTAGGAACCATGTTACCTGAAGTTGCTAAATTTAAGTATTTACTAGTAAACTTTGTGGGTGAGATGCTGCTGCTTGACTCAGCATCATTATCTGCAGGGGCGTTTTTAGGCATAGGTATTCCAGGCAGGGCCCGATTTACCATAAGGCACTGTAGGCAGGTGCCTACACGCGCCTGATGATGGAAAGGCGGCTCACTCCCCTCCCCGAACATATTCCTCCCTCCTTCCCTATGCATAGTCCTGCTTAGACTGTAAATGAGAGGCTACTCACTCTGTTCTCAGCATTGCACTGACGAGATTCTTCCTTCAGGGGCACCTCTAGCTAGGCCTGAAAGATAAATCGAATTTAAATCGAAATCGTGATCACCAAGCTCAAAATTTCGGAATCATCAAAGTGGCAATTTCTGCGATGACGTTATTTCCACATGGGGGAAGTTTTAAGAAGCAGCTTCAAACTTCCCCCAAATCTCAACGTGTGCAGCCCACAGCATCGGCAGTGCTGACCTACCTTCTGAAAGGAGTCGAACGCATTCCATCCTCTCTCGCTGTCTGCCGACATACAGGAAGTATTTCGCTCAATTCCATTTTTTCCTAAAATCGTTCAGGCCTACCTCTAGCTACCTAATACTTGGGGACTTCTCTAGCTACTTAATATTGAGGGTACTTCTGGCTACCTAGAACGGGCTAGGGAAGTAAGGGAGTAGTGACAGCTGGGACAGCCAACACAGTTGCTGTGCAATTTGGTGGGGGTTTGTGGGTTAGTGGAGGGCAAAGTCTAGGCTGCCAGGACACCTGTGTCTATAGGTTCCTGTTAGGTAAATCCTGATTCCAGGCCACTGCCTGGAGTACCATTGGTCCTTGGGGGTGCGCCATGCCCCTGATTAAGCCTGCCCCCAAACTAAGCCCCACCCTCGAACTAAGCCACGCCTCCCAAAATGAGACCACACTCTCACAGGTGTTTGTGCCTCCTTCTGTCCCCCATTGTGCCTCCTTCTGTCTAGTTGTGCCACCTTCAGTCCCCCTGTGCCACCTCTGCCCCGCGTACAGAGATTGATTAAGGTGAAATGGGCCTAGGCAAGCAATGACTTTGGGCCCACCCTTGATGGCCATGCTCTCTCCAGGCCCTAGACACCTACCTAAGTTGCCTTGTGGATTACCCAGCTTTGTGTGCGTCCCTCTGTGCCTCCCTCTGTCTTTCCTTGTGCCCCCCCCCCCCCTTGTCCCACTATCTGTTCCCGTCCACCTCCTGTGCTCCTCCAGTCCAGTGTGTAAAGACAGAGTATAGCGCATCAGAAGCTGTGCTCTAACCTCCCCTCTGGAGTCCAGTTTTGTGCCTGTGCAACCATCCTATCTGTTTTCTGCTGCCTCTGGTGCTGGCACCTCACTCTCCTCATGTAGCGTGTAATCACGCTACATGAGGTGAGTGACACTTCTGGACTTGAAGAACAACATTAGGACCTGTTAAGTCCAGTCCATAAATAAACTATACAGGTAGTCCTCAGTTAACGAATGAGATAGGGACTGTAGGCTCGTTCTTAACCTGAATCTGTTCTTAAGTCGAAGCACCCCCCACACATTTCTATATCACAGGCTCCCAAGCCTCTGAATCACATAACCCTCCCCCCCAAAATCCTCAAGTACATACTGTACCTAAAGGGCACATTGATCCAGCACAGGCAGGCTCTACGCAGTATCAGGACTCAGGCAGTGTGGTCTGGCAGTCCTGACCTGTGGCCACACCCCACACAAGCTCGTCCTGCACAAAAAGTTTAATTAAAATCCTAGTACTGTACAGTACAGTACTGTACATTCAATTGATATATGTATGTGTGGGGAGATGAGCAGGTACAATACCGCACACCTCCCATGTCCTGGCGTCACGCTCTGCAAAAAAAACTCTCACTAGCAGGTTATCGCCCTCTGATGCAGATGCTGTCCAAGCGCATACCGTGGCCACGAGGGGTGCCTGGCTTGCTGCGCATGCGCAGTGCAGTATCCGGGTCAGAGGGTGCAGATCTGTTTAGCGAAACGGAGGTGTTTTGCAGAGGCGGAGGGTGATGCCAGCACACGGGAGGTGTGCGGTATGTATCTGCTCACCTCCCCCCACACACAGGGCATCTTCATATCAATTTAATTTGATTTAAAACATTCGAGTCACCGTAACCCGGCACTCGCTGGTGACGTCATCGTGACAGGGCGTGGCTAACATCGCGGCGTTTGTATCGGCGAGTCGTTCGCAAGTCGGGCTTTCGTAAACCGAGGACTACCAGTACTATTATAGATTTTTTATTAGGTGGATACAGACTGCATAATTATAGAAAGGGTTGGTTATTTGGGTCGGTGAGAAGTACCAGGCCTGGTAATAATGTGTATCTTTATGGACTTTTTTAAAGAAACATTATTTGTTTATATAACCTAACAATTTTTTATTGGTGCCAGAAAAACTTATTCATTTACTCTACAATCTTCCTATTCACAACATTGGGGTGTGGGGAAGAAACAAAAGTTGCCTTGCCTCTGCCAGCTAATCAAGGAATTTTTACAGAGTTCTGTCACTGGGTGTCTAAACACAACCTGGAATTTAGCTTTAAAGTAGGTATGTCATGAGAGAAATAAAGGAGCTATCATGGATGATGACCTAACCTCAAAACTTCCTATCTGCTCTAAAAGATAAGCAACTGCATAATAACCTTTAAAGAAAAAACATTTCTTTGTTACAGCTTATAGAGCTCTTTACAGAGATCCTGCAGATTGGTTACTTCCTGGTTTCATGGGAACACAGAAAGGGTTAACCTCCTGTGTTTACATATTAGCTCAGAACTCAGCAGCCTTGGCAGGCAGTTGACAGCTCATTTTACACTAGCTCATTACTTGCTGAAAGGGTTAGACAGGCTGTTCTGTATAAACACACACTCGATGGATTTCTCTGTGCTTTCCTTGTCTCTTGTGCAAGTGTTTAGGTCTACTTTTTGAGTTTACACTAAATCTGTTCCAATGTGCTTCCGGCACACTAGAATGGATTTAAAAAATAGCGCTTCCTGTTAACGCTCACATCACAACGCATGGCACCTTGTCGTCAGTCAATTGTAACATGGTTGTAACGTGCACATTGTCCGATACCACACAGTTTGGCTCACATTATTATGACTGAACCTCATTCACTGCAGAGCTAATGCAATAATGTGAATGGAACTACTGCAGAACATTGCTGTGCGATTATAACCTAAGTTATAGGTCACCGCAATGCACATATTGTAAACACATCCCAAGGCAGGGAGCACACATAGTAGAATCGTAAACATTTTGCTGCACATGGCAAAACGCTATTTTCAAATGGCACAGAAGTTTGCTTCTTCCCACATGATGCTCACATTTCCAAATGAAATACATTGTGACGAAATTAAAAAAAAAATCACCAACCACATGCAGTGGCGTAGCTAAGGAGCTCTGGGCCCCGGTGCAAGTTTTACATGGGGCCCCCAATCACTCTATACATAACAATTGATACGGTGCACCAAAACCTGCCAAGGACAACCACAGTGTCAGAGTTGCAAGAAGGGGATGGGTAACAGTTTGTTAATGATTACTACTATTCAAAGCATCTATAAAAGTGTTTATTATGAGCACAGGACCAGTAGAGAGCTAATACTGTGATAGAGGGTGGACCCGTCGCGGCCCCTCTGGCCCAAGGGCCCTGATGCGGTCGCTACCTCTGCACCCCCTATTGCTACGCCACTGACCACATGTGAGAAACGCAAACCCCCAAAAAATCACCAATGCAAGTGTGCTCCCTGCATGATACTTTTTGAGCCTCTCAACTGGAACAAGTATACAGACCAGAAAAAATATAGTTATGATTTATTTATATGACTAGTGACCTTAGCCCATTTAAAAACGGGCTAGGTCCGTCACCGCTGCCACCTGCCAGCGCCCGCCGCATGCACATGCACATGTCCGCCCCCTGGCTGTCCTGCTCCCTGTCCAAAGGGTGTCCCTGCGGGACATGCGCAGTAGCGCAAACGCAGGGACACACACACACGGACACGGGACGCAGAGATACAGGTTTTATTATAGAGGATGCCATCATTTTCCTTGGCACTGTATTCTAGGATTATATACAGAATAATTACTTGCAGTTTACTACAGATTATACACATGTGAACTGCACATCCATATTTCTATTACAAAAGGTGTACATGATTAAGGAACACAATTATAAACTGCCAATGGCGTTGATGTATAAAACCTGAAAGGATGACACTGGAACAAAACTACATCCACTTCTAGCACGTGGTACCTGTCTGGATTTAGAAACAAGTTTACTAGTACAGTGGCACTTTAAATATACAGTAAAATTATATATATATATATATATATATATATATATATATATATATATATATATTGCAGCCCACCCTTTGCAGGACAGTCCCGGGGGCGTGGCAGACCTTGGCTGTCACTGGTGTCAGCTGCTGTCAGTGCATGATGGCAGCGTCCCTGCAGTCATGCTAGTATGTTAGGCTGGACAGGTACATACAACGGTGCATATTCCTATTGCTCATTGATGCAGATGCAGATCAGGCTTTTGCATGAAAGATGCAGAATAAAAGCCTTCTGCTGCCCTCCTAGTGCCCTCATGCAGCCCCCTGCCCCCCCCCCCCCCCCCGGCTCCTCCTGTCTTTTGCTAACTAGTCGTGAACTTGGTCACCTCTGGCATCACTACTAACTAGTTCTGCCAAAATGATGGGATGTGGTTGCCACGGCAACCAGACTGGACGTCACCAACTGGGCATGTGTATTCCATTTTTGTCTCTTTCTCTCTCTCTTTTATTTTCAGGCTGAGGGGGAGAGAGAGAGAAGGGGGGGCATTGCTCCTTAAAAAAAAGGAAAGAATTAGGCAGCCATCTTCTGGAAACCTCCCCCCGTTTTTTTTATTTCTTCCAGCCGTCCAAGCCTTGATCAGTGCAGGCTTGGAGCCCCCTGGCATCCTATGGGTTAAGATCTGGAGCTATTTGTTGGGGGGCAGCACAGTCAGATTACGAAATAAGCTGCAATTAATCAGGGGGGGCTATGAGGGGGCCACTGGGGACTGAAGAGGAACCCATGGAGGAGATGGATAATGAAGACATCTCAGGTAGGTCTGTGAGGCGGTGGAGGGCACGGCCGGGGCACTGGGCAAGGTGCCTGCGGGCGCTGCAAGTCAGCAGCAGCCGGCTGCAAAAACACAGGCGGGAGGGCACAGCAAGCCGGCTAGCTCGGCTTGTTCTGCTGTTTAAAGTTTTGCGCGGTGGAAGAAATTCCGTGCAGAAGGGCGAACTGACAACCCCAAAAAAGACAAAAGGAGCACGAAGAAGGTTCTGATAGCAGGAACGTCTGAGCCTACTTTACTTCTTTGTGTCTCTACTGGGGACTTATTTGTAATAGAGCTGGATCAACAGGGGGGAACATGGCTGTGATCTTCTTTGTATGACTGTATGTATGCATGCACATAATTAATGCACTGGCTCGTGGCTGGAATGAACTGTGTTTGAGCATCCTTGCAATTAGCGATGGTGCAATCTGTCAGGCAAGGATGCTTTCCCATCCCTTGTAATTGATGTACCCGTTCTTGTTAATAAAATAGGATACTATATAAAATAATTTTGTTTCTGTTGCTGAATGATCCACCTTTGCTTCTTACCTTAGTATGTATTGAGAGCCATTATGCGTGCAATCCATGCTGATTTCCTGCAGTATAAATTGTACAATTGCTGATCTGCATAACATATGCTCTATACTTATTCATACATCCATTTTAATAAAGAGCCTATTATGTATAATTTGCATCTTTTCTGGGATCCTTGAACTCTTGCTGATTATTCCATGAGCTAATTAAGGTGCAATCATTTTTCAAAAACCTTACTGCAAAAAGTGTGTGAAAGTCAGTTAATATTTTTTTTGTCTTTCCTCTTCCACTACAATAATATTGTGGATAGTGGTTTGGCTGGTCTGGTATAGCCACGCCTGTGGTTTTCCATGTGCGTAGATTAAAAAAATCAGAGTACAATCACAAGACTGGAACTGATTCTGCTACAGCAGCTCTGGGAGCACAAGGGAGTCTTATTGATCTCTATAGCACAAAGCTAAGGTTACTTTGAGGCTGTAACTTAGAATGACTTGGTTGGAGTAAAAGGAAAGGCTTTTTGCTATGATAGATGTCTTTAGTCAGGGAAAAAACAGACAGCTATAGGAAATACTTAGAAATCACAGAGATGCTTGTAAATTGATTAGAGGTGAAATCTGATGATTAAACATGATTTGCGCATTATTGGTTTGTTTGGCACTGGCCAGGCTGTTCAATGTCTTTATGGTCTGCTTTGCCATTATCTGTTGAAGCTGAACTTTGGGCTGGGGGTCTGTGATTCACATGTGTTCCTTAGGTGATGTGGGCTAGGACCTTCCCCTGCTGACCTGCATCCCTTGCTGACTTTGTGACAGTTATAAATGAGTCACTACATCTGGCCCTGGGGCCAGTAATGTAGTGTCACTAGAAACCTATGGCAGCAGACCCTGAAGCCACATGTCTGCAACTTGTTGGTTTCTAATGCAATGTTTTCTAAATTGAAAAAAAAAATGGTCAGTGAAGGCTGGGCTGCCTATTTTAGCTGAACCAGTAGTACAGCTTTAAGAAAATACAGCTTGAAGGGAACCTGAACTGATTAAAATTATTTAAAATAAATACAATGTACCTGCAAATGAAAATTACATACTTACCTCTCCGTCAGTTACTCTCAGAAGCTCATTATTTTCTTCTGGCAATGATCCCTTCCAGTTCTGACAAGTTTTGTCAGAACTGAAATATATCCTTTGCTGTCAGTTATATATCAGTTCCTGTCAGTTATAGCTGAAAGGACAACTAATGAGCAAGGTAATGTCCATGTTTTCCTATGGCTGAAGTGGCCATGGTTACAGTTTAACAGTGTGCTGACCCGGAAGCGGTTACAGGGTCATTGCCATTTTTAAAATGGAGGGTGGAGAATTCCATCGATCACAGTGGATAAACAGGATGCGGGAGAGGAGGAGATTGCTAAGTAGTCTACACGGGAGGTAAGTATGACCTGTGCATGTTTTTTTTACTTTTATTTTTTCAGTTCCGATTTGATTTAAGATTGCAGCTAGATGTTCAATTCCTATGCTTTCATACTGCCCTCTTATAGTACAGTTTGGCAATATATATTACTGTCTTTCCACCAGTGTAATCTTTAAATGAAAGATACATTGTCATTATATTCAGCACTGGATTTTCCTTTAGGCACAGCAGGCCCGTACCTTTAGGTCCCACAATTGCAGACTGTTTCTTAGAGGAGCCATTGTTGGTGGGGCATCCGACACTAAAGCTCAACACACACCATACAATCTTGGTTGTACAGATTTACCAAATCTATGTAGTATAAGGGCTAACAGATTGAAAATACCTTGAATGATTGATTGGATAAGCTCTTATACTACATGAAAGTGGTAAGATTGAACAACCAAGATTGTATGGTGTGTGTTGAGCCTAAGGCCACTCATTAGTGTAGTCTTTGCTGCTACCCTTTCAATATCTGTGCCATTTCCAGCTTTCTCCTTGCTGTCTATGCCACACATTCCATTGTCTATTTGCTTAGCTCACCGTTTCCATCATTCCACTATATCTGGGCTTTTCCACCTGTGAGGAGGCTGAGTTTATAGTCAATTGCAATTTGGATGGCAGTGTGTGTTACCAGAATAACTAATTCCAGCTTCTGATAAGGATCCTGGAAGTTGATATACTTTTAGCCACAGACCTTAAACAAGCAAGCAGCAGACCAGGTACTCTGACTCAGGTTTTACTTGGTTAGCCATATGCTTAGCTTATTGGGGAATTTTCTACATAAATGGCAACTATAGGTGGAGGAGCAGAGAGAGATGGAGAAAATATCACAATCTCTGTTTTGCTCATGTTAAGTTTGAGGAAACGGTATGACATGAATGCAGAAACAGCAGGCAGGCAGTTAGGGACTTGAGATAATAATATATGCAATGTCGGGTTTTGGAGAGGCACACATTACCGTGGGCATTTGGGTGCATAGCCATGATGCAAAAGCCACATCAGTCCAGTAAGTAAGATTCAAGTTCGGCTAGCACACAAAAATCAGTATTCCAGGATATTTATTCCTTATTGAATGCACAGCATGACAATTGTTTCGGGGCCACGTGGATGTCTGCACTTTATCTGATGAAGGGGACCCTCCGTGGCCCTGAAGCAATTGTCATGCTGTGCATTCAATAAGGAATAAATATCCTGGAATACTGACTTTGGTGTGCTAGGCGAACTTGAATCTTACTTGAGATAATAATATAGAGATGTCAGGAGCTGAGAGATAGATTTGAGTGTCATCAGTGTAGAAGTGATACTGGAAACCGAAAGGGTGTATTAATTGTTGCAGGCCGTGAGTATAGATGGAGAAGAGGTCCTAGAACTGTGCCTTGTGGTACTCCAATAGAAAGCGGGTGTGAAGAGGAGTAGGTGTTGGAATAGTAGACCGTGAAAATGTGTCCAGACGGGTTGTAGCTAATCCAACAATGTGCTAGGCCCTTGACACCCAGTAATGAGAGTGTCTGGAGAAGGAGAGAGTGATCGACAGTGTCAAAGGCAGAGGAAAGGTGGAGGAGTATTAGTACAGAAAATTGTCCTTTGGATTTTGCAATGAGGGGGTTCTTTGCTACTTTGGTGAGCACTGTTTCAGTGCAATGGTGAGATTTAAACCCAGACTATTATGTGGACATCTGCGCTACACTTCCAAATTCTCTGATTGGCTAAATACTTCCAAGTGGGATATTGGAACACCGCAAAATTTTAGGCCAATCACAAGACTTAGAAATACTCTGACGTATTGGACCAATCAGAGTATGCAAAAGTGTACCACAGAAATTAGAATACTATGGAAAATTTAGGCCAATCACAATATTTAGGAGCTTTGGAGTCTTATGATTGGTTTAAAATTGCTGCGGTATTGCTATTTCCGCTGTACACTTCTCCATTCTCAGAATGGTCCAATATTTTTGAGTCTTGTGATTGCCCGAAAATCTCTGAGTCTTGGTAATGCAGATTTCTGTGTAATTCTGATTTCCGCAGTCTGTTTTTCTTATGGTTACCGCTGTGGAAAGCTGATTTTTAATCAGAAACTTGGACATTAGAATTCCGCAAAAATACATATTGGAGGGGTGCCAATCTGTTAGTAGTCCAAAAAAGTAGTATATTACAATAGTCCAGATATGATGTTATAAGAGCATGCACTGGCATTGTGTTAGTGTCCTGGGTGAGAAATGGTTGGATGCAAAATATGTTTTTAAGGGGGAGATGAAAGGAGCTGGTTATAGAGTGAAGTGAATGTGAAGAATAAATGAGAGAGAGTAAGAGAGAGTAATCAAATAATTCCTCAAAGCAGTGTGTTGTGGGAACTGAAATAATAGGGGTGTTATTAGCACTTATTGTTATATCAGGCAAAGAAGTGGATATTAAGTTATAGGAAGCGAGGAAGTAAGAGGTCAAGGAGAATCTAGCAGACAAGCAGTCAGGAACACATGTGAGGAGGGGGTTGAGGTCTGGGGACAAGAGGTACAGTTGTGTAGCAACTGCATATGTCCAATGTATATAAGCTGTGTTTTTTAAATTTTTTGTCAGTATATGCAGAAACCAAGTCCGATGAAGGCTTATTATTAGCTGAAAGCTTACTGTTTATTTATCCAGGGCTGTGGAGTCGGTCCAAAAATCCACCGACTCCGACTCCTCAGTTTAGGATTCCTCCGACTCCACGACTCCGACTCCTCTAATTTGCATATTACAATTTTGTTGATTAAAAGTATGTAACATGAAATTTGTCTCTTAACTGCCAACGCTTAGGAATTTTACAAGACAACTGAAGTGAGAAGGATATGTAGACTACTATATTTAATCCCTTTAGACTAAAACTAGTCCTTGGTAAGAGTACTTGTAAAAGGTACAAACCGGAACAAAGAACATCTATCAGGCCCTAGGCAATGTAAGTGCGGGTACATGTAAGAATGATGTGCAGGTACTCTGCAGGGGAATGAGGAGGCGTACGTACAAAAAGGGCGCCTGGACAAAAAGGGCGCGGGGTGTAAACTCTAAATAATAATTAATCATTAATAGGGTTTATAAATATAGTGTGCTATATTTCGTTTACAAATAATGTTTAACAAAATTATAAATCATTAAATAATGTTTATGAAATCGGAAATTGTGAAAACGTTAATCTTCCCTGTTTCAAAAGTTAAACTTATAATTACGTTTATAAAAAAAACAATAATATATGTTTAATTGTTATAATTGTATATTATTGTGAATAACAGTCATTTATGGTTTGTTCTTATAATAAAATCTGAAAATATTGTTTATAAAGATGATATAAATATAACTACGTTCGTAATAAGTGTTGTAATACATTAGTAATTATTACTAAAATTTTACTAAAACTATACCTAAGCCTACTCTTACACAGAACCCTACCTGTACCTATCCCTAACCCCTAGACTCCCCTGTTGGTGCCTAAACCTAAGACCCCCCTGTTGGTGCCTAAACCTAAGACCCCCCCTGTTGGTGCCTAAGTAACCCTCCCTGTACCTACCCCTAACCCCTAGACCCCCCTGTTGGTGCCTAAACCTAAGACCCCCCTGTTGGTGCCTAAACCTAAGACCCCCCTGTTGGTGCCTAAACCTAAGACCCCCCTGTTGGTGCCTAAACCTAAGACCCCCCTGTTGGTGCCTAAACCTAAGACCCCCCTGTTGGTGCCTAAACCTAAGACCCCCCTGTTGGTGCCTAAGTAACCCTCCCTGTACCTACCCCTAACCCCTAGACCCCCCTCTTGGTGCCTAAACCTAAGACCCCCCTGTTAATGCCTAAACCTAAGACCCCCCTGTTAATGCCTAAACCTAAGACCCCCCTGTTGGTGCCTAAACCTAAGACCCCCCTGTTGGTGCCTAAACCTAAGACCCCCCTGTTGGTGCCTAAACCTAAGACCCCCCTGTTGGTGCCTAAGTAACCCTCCCTGTACCTACCCCTAACCCCTAGACCCCCCTCTTGGTGCCTAAACCTAAGACCCCCCTGTTAATGCCTAAACCTAAGACCCCCCTGTTAATGCCTAAACCTAAGACCCCCCTGTTGGTGCCTAAACCTAAGACCCCCCTGTTAATGCCTAAACCTAAGACCCCCCTGTTGGTGCCTAAACCTAAGACCCCCCTGTTAATGCCTAAACCTAAGACCCCCCTGTTGGTGCCTAAACCTAAGACACCCCTGTTGGTGCCTAAACCTAAGACCCCCCTGTTGGTGCCTAAACCTAAGACCCCCCTGTTGGTGCCTAAACCTAAGACCCCCCTTTATTATGTGGATAATTATGTTTTACTAATTGTGGATTAAAAAAATATTTTGCAATTTACGTTACGTACTGATCGCTTTATTTTGTGAATAATAATGTTTTACAAACAGTAAGGGATAAAACTTTAAATAATGTTTTAATTATTTAAATAAGATAAATATGTTTAGTATTTTCATAAACGTTATTCGGCACGGGTGCATTTTATAAACGTAAATCACCACAAGTTCAGTTATAAATCATTAAACAGCTCCGGGCGCCGTTTGTAAACTTTATTTAGCTCCTGGCGCCGTTTATAAACTTTATTTAGCTCCGGCGCCCTTTTTTCCTACCCGGCGCCCATTAAACGCTATTTATTATGGGAGTGAATGGCGGCGCCCTTTTTGTCCACTAGCGGCATGCGCCCTTTTTTCCCAGCTCCAATGAGGAGATTGTAAACAGACAACACCTCTGTGTTCAATGTGGACAGCATTCTCAGTGGATTCCTGCAGCTCTGTGGGGAGTGCATATGTAGAGTATAGTACTACTGTGTAACAAAGTAAACCTGAGACAGATGAAATTAATGTTTTATACATAACTGGGGCTTCCTCCAGCCGCCTTCAGGATAATCAGTCCCTCGTTGTCCTCCTCCACCACCTGGATCTTCTGCTATGAGTCTAGGTACTTGAGGCAGTCAGGCATAGTGCACATGCACACACTCCGCCGCCAGGAGCATACTACACCTGTGCAGCACTATTGCGCAGGTGCAGAATGTTCCTGGCTGTGGGAGCGGCATGCGGCCGGACAGCGCTGACTGGCTGAATTACCAGGACTCATAGCAGAAGATCCGAGTGGTGGAGGACAGTGAGGGACTGATTAGCCTGAAGGGGGCTGGAGGAAGCCCCAGGTATGTATAAAACTTTACTTTTCACCCGTCTCAGTTTCCCTTTAATTTGTAGTCACCAAACCAAATTTTAATAACATATCAAATTATTTGATTTCATCAGCAAAGGGAGTGCATACATTTGCATAAATCAGCATCAATGCAGAATTATTTCCATCTCGTTGACCATCTCTATTAGTGACATGGCTACACATCAGGCTTTATACTTACAGCATAGATGTTATTTAGTATATATAAGAGATTCCTGTGTACACATCATATATACAGTCACAATCAGATATGTATATCTGACTTTAAAAATAAGGGGACTGCTTTATTGAAGCAGCACAAGTAACTAATTTTGATTGGTTTATTTCATTTTTGTGGACAAAGCACAGCTATTACTGTATATATACTGTACATATACATTATTTTTAATGACTATTATCTGAGAAATAGAACATTTTATCATATTTTCTATTTTAATTACAGTTACAAATTCATTAGGAGTCGGAGTCGGTGCATTTTTTCCCGACTCCGACTCCAGGCACCCAAAATTGCCCGACTCCACGACTCCGACTCCACAGCCCTGTATTTATCTCTAGGTTAGCCAATAAATGGTACCATCCTGATTCAAAACTATCTGCATGTAGGTGGTATTGAAAATTAAATAAGTTTATTAAGTTGCAGAGACCTTGCATGCAGATGGGAAAAAAGAGGGAACCAAGAACAGAGCCCTGAGGTACCCCCACAGACAAAAGGATTTGGAGAAGAGATCTGATCTGAATTTGAATCTCATTTGAGACCAGTCATTTGGACTTTTAAATATTCTTTTGAAACTATAATTATTTTTCTCACAGATGGCAAGAGGCAAGGT
Organism: Hyperolius riggenbachi; assembly: GCF_040937935.1. NCBI lineage: Eukaryota > Metazoa > Chordata > Amphibia > Anura > Hyperoliidae > Hyperolius > Hyperolius riggenbachi. The sequence goes on along the minus strand of NC_090651.1, from coordinate 232,968,420 downwards.
GTGTTGGTCGGTGCAAAAGGCATGCTCACCTCTTTGCCAGCTATAGATAGTAATCATTTAGTTGTTGTTGAATGGCTTTCCTGCCCAGTTTTGGCACTGCACTGTTCAACGCAATGTGAGTTGGACCCATAGCGAAAACAGTGTATGGGGATTTCTCCAACCATCCTCATGCTGGACTGTGCTTAGGCAGCGGTGCAGTGGAATGGATCGGGTACAATGAAATTTGAATATGACTTACTGCCAGTGGCCTCCTACATTGTACCTCCAAGGCATGCATCACTGTTGTCAGGCTAGGACAACATTGCTATCATCTAATTGCAGGGTCCTAGCTCCTATAGACTAGCATTAGGAGGGGTATTAGGTATTGGCACAACATTTTATTGCTAATAATCTTTGGCAGAATGACTGGCCATGTAATTATTGGTCCACCGAGCACAAGCCCATTACCTCAAAAGTAGCTACTTTTTAAAATTTAGTTTTTAATAGAAATCCTGGCAAGTATAAAAACCATTTTAACCAAAATTTTACCAGTGCTAAAATCAAAATATTAATTGGTGATGTCTTTTCAACTAAAGGGCACATATACTGGCACCTCTCCACCATTACCCCACTCGGGCCTGGACTAACTCAATAAATAATCAGAAAAACAACATATGGGCCTCGATTAATAGAGCTGTGTACGGTGAATGTAAAATGCTCCTTAAATCACCGCATTCGGTATTTTAAACTTTGCTATGCTGATTCATAAAAATGTTCAGAGGTGTAATTGAAGTTCGGTAATTTACCGCTTCAATAGAGAAATCTTGGTGCATTGAGGGCATTACAATGCATCCTGACATCCTTTTAGATGTGCATGCTGTGCTATACTGTTTGCTATACTGCCTCTGCTCGGCTCTGAATATGTCTATTAGTCTCTCTTAACATTTTATTTAATTGCCACAGCTTAAATGAACTTTTAGGAGACTTCACACATGCCCTGCTTTAAAGATAAATAGCTAGTATAGGGAAAGCATCTATCAGGAACTGAAGAGGTTAAACACTGTTGAAGGGCTGCAAGGGAAATTTTATTTGTTCCTTCTCTCTGCTTACTAAGTGGGTGGTAGAAACTTTTGTTCCACAGGGAAGCCTGAGCTTGCTTCCTATCAGCATCAGATCAACAGGACCTGAAGCAGACAGGAGCTGTTTCTATTGGCTCTGATCCTGTCAGTCACAGCTTATCCCCCTCTGCTTGTGGCTTTCACATTGTTACCGCTCTCATATCACTTTTCTATCGCCAGCCCAGAGGAACTGGTAATTTTTCAGCTTGTTATTGCATGTTCTAATTTTTATGAATTGACATTGACTGTCATTTACTGACATATTTCCCACTCAAGTCGGTAATTTATCTCACTGCTCGGTAATTGTAGCTTTTCATGCGGTAACTGCTTTTATGAATTGACACTTTCCTAAGTGCTCGGTAAAGTCAGCTGTTTTTAGCATTACCGCATGCGGTAATGCTTTATGAATCGAGGCCAGGGCCTCAAATTCCTGTAATATTCTCAGTAGATGACAAAATGTTCCACACTACAAGTCTGTAGTACATGCAAGTATAAAACAGCACACAAACACCTTAATCCCACTCACAATATACACTAAAGGTGGCCATACACTGGTCGATTTGCCATCAGATTCGACCAACAGATAGATCCCTCTCTGATCGAATCTGATCAGAGAGGGATCGTATGGCTACCTTTACTGCAAACAGATTGTGAACCTATTTCAGCCTGAAACCGTTCACAATCTGTGGTGGTGGTGCTGCTGCCGCTCCCCCCCCCCCCCCCCCCCGCATACATTACCTGCTCCGCCGGCGCGAATCCCCGCTGTCACTGCTGTCTTCTCCGCTCTGGTCTGGTCTCCGGCATGCTTCACTTCTTCCTGCCCGGCAGGAAGTTTAAACAGTAGAGCGCCCTCTACTGTTTAAACTTCCTGCCGGGCAGGAAGAAGTGAAGCATGGCGAAGACCAGACCGGAGCAGAGAAGACAGCAGTGAGCGGGGATTCACTCCGGCCGACGCACTCCCGACCCGCCGGCGACCGAGAAAAATCTTCCGCACGGATGGGTCGACAGGAATCGACGGGAACAATCGATTTCGGACGGAAATCGATCGTTCTGTCAGCGGTGTGCGCAGCGATTTCACAGCCGTTTCGATCACTGTGATCGAAACGACTGTATATCGGCGGGAAAATCGTTAGGTGTATGGGCCCCTTTACTGTAATTGCAGTTATGCTGGCAGGTGCAGGTCATAAATAAAGAGCTTAGAGATATCAAGAGTCCCAACCTGCCATGTGCAAGCCTGTGGCATCCCCTTCAGTGGCCTAGCTAAGGAGCTGTGGGCCCCGATGCAAGTTTTACATTGAGGACCTCCAAGCACTCTATACATCACAATTGATACAACACACCAAAACCTGCTAATGGCAACTACAGTGTCATAGGTGCAAGAAGAGAATGGGGAGCACTTTGTTAATGATTACCATTATTCAAAGTATCTATAGAAATGATTATTATGAGCACAAGACCAATAGAGAGCTAATACTGAAGTCGAGAGAGGGCCCCTCGGGGACCCTCTGGCCCAAGGGCCCCGATGTGGTCACAACCTCTGCACCCTCAATTGCTACGCCCCTGATCCTCTTATTCTGTTGACCCTGCCCAACCAATTCTGCTAATATGGATTTTATTAAGGGCCAAGCATGTGTATTACGATAAGAGAAACACAATCTAGGCTCATCTCCCAATGAGGACACTTAACTAAGGGGCATTGGAGGTGATAAAAGTATTGTGACCAAAAAGCTAAATCAGTTAACCCTTTGCACACTGTCATACAACTACACCTACTTATCACTGCAGATAAGCCATTTATCAACCACTACTATCCTGAAAGCTAATTTCGGGTACAAACCCCGTTGTACTCTGCAAAATAACATCCTATTTTGATTCTAATGATTCTGAAAAGCAGAGGTTTTAGTTTGCAAAATTGCTTTGCATTACTTTGTGTAGTCACATACACAGTGTATGCTCTTCTGGATTAGTATGTGTCCTAACTCTGACCTTATAACATGCAGCATGCAAGCATATAGTGCATCTACCTATCAAAATATTAGGAGCACATATCCTAACGCTCCTCTCGGGCAAGACAATGATCTAACCTCACAAGGGTGCTACAATACACTTCCATTCCCACCATACGTGCCACCATATGGTGACAGTGGTTATGGACTGAGAGAGCACTGGAATTACACCTGGCAATAAGGATAGTAAATTACAGAAAAGACACAATCCAAACTCATCTTCCAAATGAGGACACTTTAATAGAAGGACGTGTGGCGAATCAAATAGCGAAATCAGTTGACCTGACAGGAGGATGCCTTTTGCTAGAGCATGCCAGGATACTGATACCTGTGGTTGTCTATGCTGCGCTTTTTATGTATTCACTTGCTGAGCATTGTAAGTGTATATTGCCAGTGATAACAACAGTGTTTTTATGGTACTTTCCTATTAGAGTTTGTTTTACTATTGCATTATTATTTCCCATCTACTGAGATACTGCAGGCATTTGAGATCAGAGAAGTGAAACCATCCTATGCCCTTATCGACCATGTTTATTCTGAATATTTAGTGAGTCAATTCAGACAGGTGTGTAGTGATGGTGGAGAAGTGCTAGTGTATGCACCATTTTTATCAGAATTGGAAACAATAAGTCTGCAGGAATTTGAGCTGACACTTGCTTAACGGACACACACAGTATGATACAAGGACTGACAGTATAGATAATTACAAATCAAGGACAGTGTTGGTGTAAAATTAATTTTGAAACAAGATGAAGCTTTAATTTCCAGTTCTGTGCAATATTGTTTTCAAGTCCTAGCAGTTTCAGAATGGTTCCCCAATAAAGGATATCCAAGGTGATTAAAAAAAAAATCTAGCTATACTTACCTGTTGCATATTTCAGCCCATAGAGGTCGCATCTGTCCCTTGCCGCAGCTCTGGTCTTCTCACTGGCAGGCTGTAAAGTATCGCTGACTCCCTGGGGGTCGGCGTCTTATGTGCAGTGTGCTCCCAAAGACATGGGTGCGTTAGCGCGTGGCAGGGGCACACGCCTGCGCATGTACAGCAGCAGACACTGACCCACCGGGAGTCAGAGATACTTCAAAGCCTGCCAGTGGTACCAGAGAGAAGATCAGACCTGCGGCGAGGGACAGACATGACCTCTTGGGGCTGGAAGAAGCCCCAGGTAAGTAAAGCTAGTGCTACTGTATTATGGAAGAAACTGTTCCTGTGCCTGGAAGTTTTTGTCAGAACTGTTCGGTATTTAACTGGAAGATGGAGTGGGCAGGTTAAAAGTGGTCAGATGCAATCTTGGTCCCGCTCTTTCTGCACCTGCTATTTTAAAGGTCCTGCAGAAGGTAAAGTGCAGCCAATGATTCTTTCTGCTGATCATATGATACGCTGCTGTATTACCTTCTCCCATATTGAGCAGAAGCGGAACCAGACAGTTATTGATGATGTGACTGCACAGTTCCTTTCTGTGACACGCCAAACTTTTTCAGCTGCCGTAGGTGTTATATTCTCTCTTGGGCTTTCTTAATGATGGCAACAGTGTTGCTTTCCCATTTTAAGTTGTTAAAGATTATGGACCCAAGGAATTTTAATATTGTTATTAATTTATTGGATTTATATAGCACCAATATATTACGCAGCACTGTACAATACACAAGATTACAGACGGGGTGACCGACAACACAATACAGGTAATAAGCAATACGATACAAAAACACAATAGAGGTAATAAGAAATAAGGTACACAGCACAATACAATGCCAGACATACACTTGGTGGAAGTCCCTGTGCCCGCATCGTCACTAAGTGATCCTCCAGTCCCCCGCAGTGACCATCTTCCTGCCGGCCAACTGGGCAAGTCGACAGCCACTGCGCATCCTCAATCACGCTCCTGCTACCGGGAGCGTTCCGCACAAGCGCAGTAGAGATTTACCGGGAGCTTGATCAGGAGGCGCGCGAACCAGGGCTGCACATCCAAATGACAAAGGGTCACTGCGGGGGGACAGGAGGATCGCTTTGTGATGGCGGCTGCAGGGAAATTTAGGTTCACTTTAAAAACATTACGTTCCAAATTGTTGCTGCTGCACCAGGAAGAAAACTATCCCACTACATCCCTGTTTGCAGACTGGTCCCCACTACTGTTCTGTGGAGATGCAGTCATTGGTTTATAGTGAATAAAGCAGTGGGGAGAGCACACAGCCCTGAGGGGCTCTGGTACTGACTGTCACCGAGTCTGAGATGTGTTTTCCTAACCTAACCTGTTGTCTCCTTTCGATCAAGAAATTAGTTATCCATATGTAGATGGTGCAGGTATAGCCGGTTGTGTGACAGGACATCAGCTGTGCATACTTTTACTTTAGTGCTGGGAAAATTTTAGACTTTTTTTCTACTATGTGAGAACAACAACAACCCGCTGCATTTGCTTATCATTCAGGGGAAGCATACAGATTTTTTTTGTGTGTGTGTGTGTTAAATATGAAAACCTCCATGCCTGGGTGCAATGCCCCTCTCCAGCAAAGTGCTTCAGGCTTTTACCCTGTAAAAGTGGCGGATAGAGCTTGTTTCTGGCAACCAGCCCATTTCCTCTGCACTAGATCCAGACATTAATCTCCTTATCGGTAACCCCGAGTCAGACTTGGCACAGAAATCCACAGCTCAAAGCGGTAGCCCCGAGCATGACTCGGGGTAACCATTGGGAGGCATATGCAGAGCCTATGTGCAGCGGGTGTTTGTAACTCACCTCCAGATGCTGGGAGCCATTATTCTTCAAGTCCTCGTATGCTCTTGATCCCTCTGGTGAGATTGCCATGCGTCACATGATGACAGATGGCAATCTCACCATAGGGGTAGGGCGCCACCCGGTTGACTGAGGGAGAATTGCAGCACTGTATCTACGGGAGGTGAGTTATATGCAGGGCTGCCGCAGATCTATCTAGTGGTATGATCTAGCGGTATTATTTTTATGCTTTTAAGATCTAAAACCATGTGAAAAAATTGCACTGCTCTTAGGGCTTGATTCACTAAACCGTGATGGCCGTTTACGCACAAATTTTCACGTTTGCGCACGATCACGAATTATCAAGCGCAATCGTGAATTTTCACGTGAAACTGCAAATTTCCGGGCAAAATGGCCGCATTTTTCGCGAAAACGGCCGTGATATGAGTTATCACGGTTTAGTGAATCAAGCCCTTAGATCCAAAAATCCAGAAGTAAACATACCGCTAGGGTGGTTAAGGAACTGGTAATTCAACACCTCTCTACAGAGAAGATAAATATACTACATCTAGTTCTACTTTAAAGGGACTCTAAGCAGTCATTAAAAATGAAATTGTGACTTACCTAGGGCTTCCTCCAGCCCCTCGTAGGCCGCGAGGTCCCCCCGCATTCTCCTGGCTCCTCTCCTGGCCCCGGCTGGCAGCTCCATTATTGTACGACTTCGGGCTGAAGTCGTCAGGGATGCTACCCACTTGGCCTATACACGTCATTCTCTGATATTGACCCGCACATGCGTAGGACTCTCACACTGGCGGGCGTGATGATGCATCACCGGCCGGCGTGATGACGCGTATAGGCAAAGTGGGAAGCAGCCCTGACAACTTCAGGCGAAATTGTACAATAACGGGAGATCTCGCGGCCTACAAATGCTCAGGGTCCCTTTAAAGCCCAGCTTCAGGAAAGTCCTTATTTTTGTTTTGGATAGTATATAAAGGGGCTTTAAACTCTTTTGAGGTTTTTTTGTCTTCCATCTGTAAGGGCCCTTCCACACTGCATGTGCTTTGATCCAATTGTAGAAGCGATTGCTTTTCGCCGATCACAAAGGCACTGCAATTAACATAGTAATCATGGTGCCCTGTACAGAGTGGTGCAAACCATTTTAACCCAGTTGAAAACATAGCACAGTTTGCCTGCGTTTGCAAGTAGGTGAAATGAATGAGAGTGCATGCAAATCAAATAGCAAACGCGATACTATGCAATTTGCTTTGTGACCTCCCATTTTAAAAAAAACTTCTGGTTTGCTTTTTTTATGTTGGAAAACGTAATCCCGGTGAAACGCACCTTCAAAAACAAATATCATGATCACAGCGCATTGTTATTGCGATTTTTAGTGTGGAAGGGCCCTTATTCTTCTGGGAGTTTTTCCCTATCTTCCTGTTCTTGAACATCCAATCCCTGGCTTTGTTGGAAGAAGATTTGCAAAACGCAGGTGCAATATGGAAAATCTTGGTAAATTGGTCCACATGGATAAGTGTGAAAGGCCCTATATAGACAGCCTTGGTGGCTTATGATTCGGTGGCTTATGATTCGGTGGCTGCATGGCAGTAAGACAATTGTGGTTTAAAAGAATACTGAGCTTATATAGAAGGAATCACTGGGGAATACTTAGCAAATAGTGTGTAAAGTTTATTTCAAGGAACAACACATTTCAAGGGGTCACCCCTCAGACAGTTTATTACAGTAGTTATGCTTTTTCTTACTTTGTTTTAAGCTGATCATCTGTCCCACAAAATACTCTCTGTATAATGGGTTAAAGGACCATTATTGATTATTTTTTTTCAAATTTAAATGCTGTACATCTTAACATTTACTGCATACTTACAGCCACACCAAATATTAGTCTCTAATGTTAAACTCTCTGTAGTAATATTGTGGCATGCTAGGTAAATTACACTGAAGCACCACTGAGATACAGTTCCCGTACATTAGGCTAAACTCTATGTAGCAATATTGTGACACATTACTCTGAGGCAGAATTAAAGCTCAATGCTCTAAATTGGCAAAGCACTTTGTGACAGTAGTAAGGCATTTTTCCTTTTAATATGCAAGGCACTTCGAGGTGATATAAAGATGCTTTTCAAATGTATTCTCTGAGAAAGAGTATATATTACATTTACTGTAGAATATTCTCAGATGTGAAGTATATCTCTGTTGCTGGATGCTGTGGCATAGTATTCTCTGAGGCTACGTATGTCACTGATTCTATAGATTACTGCAAAATATTCTGTGAGGAAAAATAAGTCAATGTCCCCTTAAATAGTGCCAATATATTAGAATTTAACCGGGGCACTGGTGACTTCTAGGATAAAAAATTAAGTACGGTAATAGCCCTCCAAATATAATTTAATAAATAGAGCTGCTCCATTAGCATCACTGCCATTATTTTAGCACCTCTTCACCACATACTTCTTGTTCCTTCAAGATATCCCAACAAACTCCTTCCAATTGCTGCATCAGCCTTCTTTTATTACCCTTGCCACCTGCCCTTCTTCCCCATAGCAACTGGCTAACTGTCACCTGACAGTTACTGTTCAAACTAGCCCTCTCGGCACTGCAGTTGTTGATTGCATTTTTCCTCCAGCTGTTGATAAGGTGTGCAAAAACATATGAATGGTCCTGCACTCCCTGTATGAATAAAATATTATAAAGCATTAAATTAAGGCAAACAGATAGATGCAAATAAATAGGAATCTTGGCAATAAGCTCAGGATCACCCTCTATAATTCTGCTGCTGATTTTACTACTGTAATTATACCCCCCTCCTGTCATACATATACAGTCTCCTTTGCGAGTGGATGCATTACAATATCCCACTCTCTGGCTGCATTAATGCTATCAAAATGACCATCCTCTTGAAACTCCTATACCTATTTTGGGCCCTCCCCATCAATGTGTTATCTGGTGATTTTAGAGCCCTTCAGGTCCACGTTAGTATGTTTATTTGGTCTGGTAAACCTCACAGAATTATGTATTGTATTTTCTGGCATATAAGACTTTTTAACCCAGGAAAATCTTCTCAAAAGTCGGGGGTTGTCTTATACGGCAGGTGTCGTCTTATAAGGCGGGTGCTGAAACTTCCAAGCCGGACTGGAGAATCTGCGGTTGCCACATATAGTGGGGGAGCTCAAAAAGGTTCCCAGCCGCATCCCCCCGCATGGGGCAACTGTGTGAAAGCAGCAAGGGGTGCTGTACAAGTATTGTAGAAGTAAATCAACTCACCAGGATTCGTGGAAAGAAGTGACTTAAGGCGGTCCTGATGATGAGGTGAAGGGCACCTCACTGGTAAGGTGTAAGTGAAGGGCAGAGCAAGCTGCAGGGGTCCGGGACACCCGGGGTATGGAAAAAAGAGAGCAGCGATGTGCCCAGAAAAACACGCCTCTTTTATCCGTCTGGCCGCTCTTGTATCCTGTTACAGTAGCTCCTTCTCTGCCTCTCAGATCTCGCTCCTGAGGACTGCAGTGAAGCGGCGCAGGCACGCATGTGCAAAACCTGAGAGGCAGAGAGGGAGGTAATAGTTTACAAGGGCAGGCCAGACAGGTGAAAGAGGCATATTTGCGCTACTGCTCTGATAGTCTTGGAGACAGGGATAGCTGACTAATCCAAGCAGGCTTTGTATACGACAACCAGCTAATCGCCAGTAAGGTACATCGCTTGCCGTGATTGGCTGGTTGTTGTATACTGGGTCCCACATACAGTACAGCACCAGTATCTGTACCTGTTTAGCACCAGTACAGTCCAACAGTCAAGAGGTAGTCTTATACGGCGAGTATATCCCAAAATTTATATTTTAAGTGGAAAAGTTAAGGGTCGTCTTATAGGCCCAGTCATCTTATACGCCGGAAAAGACGGTATCAATTTCTACCTAGAAGCAAATAGAATTTCTTACACTACTTTTATGTTGTTAGTTACCCAGTCATTGAAGTGGGCCTCCCTCAGGGGTAGCAGTAGTTGAGATAACCTGGAGGCCAAGGCCCTTTCCCAATACATACATAGCTTTCTCTGAAATCCCAAACTCCACATTTCCACTCCTGGTCTCCCTCTTCCCATAGCTTGCTTGCTCATCATTTACAAGATAATTGTTAGGAAATTGACATTACTAAAAGCCACTCTGGTTTCGAGTCCCTATACTTGAACCTGGACTTTACTCCAGGGTGCAACTTGGGTCACTGGCTAACATGGAAATTCAGGAGTATAATAGTTTTAGGTGATGTAATTATTGACAGTAATTTGTTGTCATTTTCTCGGATTGCTAGCAAAGTTGGTCTGCTAGACTCCAGTCCCTTCCACTTTCTCCAACGCGGGGTTCTCCTTCAATTTCTAAATGATGGTCTTTAGTATCTTTTAATTCTACTTTTGTGTGACATGCATAGCCCATAATTTTTTCTCAGTCTTATTCTTGAGCTCTATTGCATGTCAGTACAATTGCCCGATTCCAATCTCTCTTATTGCCTTTCATTATTCATCAGTATTTTGATACTTTTGATAATCTATTGTTTTGGGAAACCGGTACAAAATTTCTTCATTCAGAAAAAAAGAAGAATAAAGAATGGAAATGTAATGCCATTTTTTTTAACAGAATTGCTTATTGCACTACCACAGATAATTACATTACTTGTAACTGGTGACTGGTGCTGTTTTCTGTAGAATGTCACATACAATTGGAAAATGTATATAGTATTCTCATATTTTAAATACCAATAATATGACTTTGCTTTCTTTTCTTCTTTTTTCCTTTCTTTTCTGGATTGCCATGTTCAGTCATGCACCCTGGCAGTCCTGGACACACCTTCAGTTCTTTGTAGAGCCCTGTAGCGTTTAGCAGCAAACTGGTCAGGCAAGTAAAGCTGTGGTCATATATTTAAGCACACCTGAACTGAGAGGTGTATGGAGGCTGACATTTATTCCCTTTTAAACTATGCTGATTGCCTGGCTGTAGTGCTGATCATCAGCCTCTAATACTTTTAGCCATAGACACTGAACATACATGCAGATTAGATGTTTCTGACGGAAGTCTGACTGGATAGCAGCTAACATGCTTGTTTCAGGTGTGTGATTTAGACACTACTGCAGCCAAAGAGATCAGCAGGGCTGCCAGGCAACTGGTATTGTTTAAAAGGAAATAAATTCAATATCCTCCATCTCACTCTCACTGCAGGTGTACTTTAGACACTATTGAAATTGGATTCAACACAATTTTATTAAAGAGCACGTGGAGTAGTGGAGCAAGCCCTGTTAATATAATTACTGGAAGCTTGACAGCAGTATATGTTCATTTTAGATTAAGGTGGGGAAGGTTTATGCCACACACCAATCGATTTTACAGTTTAGTAGCCATTGTGTGTGAATGAGATTGAAAATGAACATGGGAACACTTATTTAATTGTAGCTGAATTCATTGGGTAATTGCATATATTAAATAATTTCACAATACTCTTTCTGCATGGAGTTTGTGTGATGATTAAAGAGGACCTCCATAGTAAATACTAAAATCCGGCAGCCTGCAGAAGGGCTAGTGCAAAACCTGTCGGTTCTGTCAGATTTCTACTACCTACTGTAAGTGACAGCAACATAGCGGAAAAGATTTTCGCGACGCAGGTCCTTTAAGTACTCTGTAGAGGGGTAGAGGGATGCAGAAAATAATTATTTTCTTTAAATTCAAAAAAAAAATCTAGATTTTCCATGTCATCATTTTATCAATTTCCATGAGAAAAGATACAAATATGAATACTTTGTTTTGTCATTCTTGTTTATAGCATTCTCTCTTTCTGATCATTTTATCGAAGTGGTAGTTTCATTGCATTATTGCATCTTAATGTGTCGCTAGAATTTGATCATGTGTCAACAGTGGCGTTGGAATTACTATAGCAGCAATAGCGGCTGCTATGGGGCCTGTAGCTGAATGGACCCAGTGGCAATGGCCAGCAGGGATAATAGGGTCCACAGTGGACACCCTTAGGTGCAGAGTAATGTGAGCGGAGCAAATGATTAAAGTTATCTATACTGGGGGCTTTTTTGTATGTAGAACAGAGGCGACAGCAGGATAAAAGTCAACTAAATTTTTAAATATTGCTTGGAGGAAGTGGTGGGCTTGCCTCCCAAAAGCAGACGCGAGATCCTGTCTTCATATAAATCAATACATTTATTATACGGTACCCCAAAAACAGTGCAACGCATTTCGCAGGCCCAGCCCGCTTCATCAGGCAATAAACGTGGGGACAAAACAGAATTTTGGCAATAGCAGGTGTAGTGCTGGGGGCTGCTTAATACTGTTGCCCCCTCTGGCTACCTATATTGGGGGCTATCTATTACCGGAAACCCCTTTAACTATCCATATGGGAGGACTGCCTAATGTTGAGGGCCCTTCTGGCTAGCTATACAGGGAAGACTATTACTGGAGGCCCCTCTGACTACCAATACTGGGGGCTACCTAGTACCTAGGGTACCTTTGGCTACCTGTAGTGGAGAGCCCTATTGGCTCCCTATACTGAGGGACTAGAAGGGCTATCTAATATTGGGGGTACTTAGTGCCATCTTTAGTTCTGGCTATCTTTACTGGGGTTAGCTCTGGCTACAGATACTGGGGGGTGTTGTGTACTTCTGAGGGGCACTCCTGGCTACCTAAAACTGGTGTGTGGGAGGGATACAAAGGTCCATTTTAATTATAGTGGTGGGGTGGGCACAACCAAAACTTTCCTATGGGGCCCCATGGTTGCTAGCTATGCCCCTGTGTGTCAAGTTTATTTCCTGTATGTGCTCTTAGTTAAATGGAACCTGAAGTGAGAGGTATATGTAGGCTGACATCTTTATTTAATTTTAAGCAATATAGGTTGTCTGGCAGTCCCTTTCGTTGAGCCTCTGCCTCTAATACTTTTTGCCATAGACCCTGACTAAAGGTCCGTACACACGCCTGATCAAAGGCAACGACGGGTCCGTCGTCACCTCCTGCTGGGCGTGTTTTCAGCAGACAGTACAGCGTGTGTACAGTCTGTCGGTGGACTGATAAGGCTGTTTCTGCGGATCGCTCAGAAACAGCCTTATCAGTCCACCGACAGACTGTACACACGCTGTACTGTCTGCTGAAAACACGCCCAGCAGGAGGTGACGACAAACCCGTCGTTGCCTTTGATCAGGCGTGTGTACGGACCTTAAGCCTGCAGATCAGATGTTTCTGACACAAATCTGACAGGATTAGCTACATGCTTGTTCCAGGTGTGATTTAAACACCACTCATGCCAGGGTGATTTGCAGAACTTTTCCTCCATGTACCAGCACAGAGCCAATAGTGTATGGAGGAAAAAGCCATGCATGAGCGGCATGGGCTGTTTATGTGCCTGTGCAATGCAGCAGTGCCGTACACAAGGGGAGTGTGGCTGTGAGCAATCTTTGACTTTAATATCAAAGATTGTTTAGAGTGTCCCAGGGCAGCGCAGGAGGGGTGAAGGAAAACATTCGATACTTTCCTAATTAGGATGAAGACCCAGGATATTCCTGAGGTTACAGTATCTCCAAATGAGGGAAGTATCAACTTATTTTTCTCTAAATTACTTTAGGTTTACTTTAAAGTACACCTGAACTGCGAGAAATATGGAGGCTGCCATATATATTTTTTGAAAAATACTAGCTGCCGTTGCCGTTATCAGCCATAGTCAAACATTCCAATAATAACAATACTAATGTGTATTTATATTGCACAGACATCCTCTGTGGCACTTTACAGAGTACATATTCATGTCCAGAACACAGAAGAAAATCACACACTTTCCACCTGACCTATACAATATAGGTCAGACTGCCGGTGCCAGAATCCAGCAGGGACACCACTCCTGCAAACACAATGGAAGCACACAAAATTGGAGACTTCACACAAATGGCCCAGCAATCAAACTGTATTGGGAATACACCGAGGTACACACGACATGTTTCTGAGGGAGGGCAACGCCCGAAACATGTTGTGTGTACCTCTGTATGCTCCCAATACAGTTTGATTGCTGAGCCATTTGTGTGCCGTCTCCAATTTGGTTTGCTACATATTCATGTCACTGACTTCGCTCAGAGGAGCTCACAATCTAATCCCTACCACAGTCATAGTCCAACTTTTGTGGGAACCAATCATCTTACCAGTATGTTTTGGGGGTTTGGGAAGAAACTGGAGAGTGCCCAGAAGAAACTCACCCAAACGCAAAGATAACATACAAACTCCATGTAGATGTGTTCCTGGTCCAGATTTGAAGTAGGGAACCAGAGCTGTAATGTAAGAGCGAGAGTGCTATCCCCTACACCACTGTTCCACCCATTCAGCTTAAGTGGGAGCAGTGGTTACTCTGTAGACTGCAGATAATATAGGAGGTGCCCAAAAGGAATAACAATATTACAATTAATTGAAGAAGTGTAATAATCTTAATTTACACTCTGAATAAATGTTCATTGCTGAACAAATGTTATGGGAATATTTTCAGAGTGATTGTTTCAAATGCAAATCCACAGTGGTTCTAGCAGAAACTTGAAGTGAAGATTTGTCAAAATGTTCTACTGGCCAGTGGATTAGTCCATGTGTCCAAAAGGAGTCACATAGGTTTCTGCTTTGTGCAGCAAGGTAGGAGTTTCCAGTCTAATGGCTGTTGCCGAGGTTACAGAGTACTGTTGCCGAGGTTACAGAGAAGTGCAATTTGATGTTGCTGTCAAGTCTAGAAATTCCAAGCTGGCTGCATATTGAAATGAAAAAATACTTTTTAATAACAAACTGCAAAAGGACTCATGCAGCGGCTATCTACATATTTATAAACAAACGTGGAATTTAACTACTTTTTGGTTAATCTGGAAGGGATAATGTATTTGATGAATGACTCTGTGGTCAAATTGGGACCTTCTACAAAGATGTCATCCTGCAGGACCTCCATAAATTGGAAAAACTGTGTGACTTGGATGAGTGATTTCATAGAAAAGAGCTCTTGTCAAGTAAGATCTCCTTAGAAGCTCCGCACAATGCAACACCTGTGCTTTGTCAGTGGGAGCCTGAAGCCACCACATGGGTGCAGAAAAGACGCAATTCAGGAGCATAGATGGATCCTAGATGTGGTCTATGGAAAACTTTCTTTTCACTGTAAATGGAATCAGGAAGTGTATTTATTTATTTATACAGCACCAACATATTGTGCAGCGCTGTACAGAGTGTATTGTCTTGTCACTAACTGTCCCTCAGAGGGGCTCACAATCTAGTCCCTAAGTGTTATACAGAATGTGGATGTATAGTTTTTCATTCTGTTAATGTAATTTAAAGGACATCTGAGGTGAAAATAAATTTATGAGATAAACAATAGTATCCATCCTCCTTCTCCTAAAAATGACTTTTTGGATATCCCACAGTTTATTTTATATTTAAATCTAGTTTTTAAGTTTTTACAGTTTCATTGTCTCTGCTCAGTGATACCTTAATTTAATGCTGGGAATACACTATGAGATTTTTTTGGCAGATAGATGGTTCGATCTGACAGGTCCGATCTTATTTTCGATAGTTTTTCTGATCAATTTCTCATAGAAGTGAATTAAAATCAATAAAAAAAACGATCGGAAAATCAATTGGACAGTAAATCTGCTGAAAAATCTCATTGTGTATCCCCAGCATTAGTATGCCAGAGCTCAAATCTATGAATTATTGATCCTTTTTATCTTTTTCCTGCTCACAGAAGTAATTTACTGACAGACAGGAAAGTTTTTTTATGGCTGTAATTATCAGTGAGGGTTATGCTACAGTCCGACCCAGTCCTGACCCAGACAGAAACTGTTACTTGCATACCTGATTTTTAACTTTTTCAGGCATAGAAAGAAAAAAAGGAACACAGAATAGTAATTTGTGTGCTTGGCGCTGTACATACACTTGTCTACCTCATCATGTTGCATGTCACCTCAGTTGTCCTTTATGTTTTGCTGCACTGCTATAGCTGTCTAAGGGCTGTTTCATATTGTGCGCAACTTGCTGCATTCTCTGATCCATTTCCAATCACATCTAAATCACTAAACGCAAGGACATTTTAAAAATGATGAAAATCGCTGAATCCTTAAACTTCTGCGTTCTGATGCTGCCCATTTGCAAATGTACTGCATGCTGCATTTTTTTCTGTGATTCTTTTTGTGCCCCTTGCAGCCAAAGAAGTTAGCAAAACGCAATTGCCGAACAATCACAATGCGTTTGTTATTGTCAATATAAAAGAGCCTACAGAAAACCAGCTTGTACCGCAACTAGCCACACTTTGAGAAATCAACTTTTGTGTGTTTAGGAAGGTTACAGCTTCTGTATCAGGCTTGTGACAGGTTCTCTTTACGCAGCCACTTGGCACTGTGCTGTGATAGTTGACGGAGCGAACTAACAGAACAACTCCTCTTGGCAGCCTGTGTGACATTATAGTCAGGATGTGTCAGCCAAAGCATGTCTTAAGAAACACCATTCATCACTGGGAGGGAACAGAACATTACATTGTTTAATTAAAAATATATTGACGTGCTTGCAATAGACAAAACATACAATAATGTGCCGACATAGGTGACCAATTACTATGGCATCGGTCCAGGAGAACATTAAGGTCTGGGACCGAAAATTAGCAATATAACCTAGAGAGGCAGAGTGCTTGATTTTTTCTATGTAGAGAAACCACAAGCTGCTAGATTTTCATTAGTGCCAATGTTGGAATGGGAGGAGGTGATCTGAAGGAGAGGTGTAATGAACAATGCACTTAACTCACCATTATCCTTATACTGCCCTCTGCTGGCCAGCAGAAACGCAGCATCAGAGCAGGAGGAAACAACAACTGTTTCCTTACATAAAGTCCTCCTGTGACTAAAGTGACAATACACATGAAACAGTAGGGCATAATGCAAGTGGGGGTGACCATGTCTAATGACTGCTGAAAGGGTCTCCTTCATCTGAGTACTTTAGTGCTAATCTTACATAGGAACATTGCTAAATATAGCTCCATTAATAAAATGACTTACCTTTAACTATATTATTATTTTGTCAATATTTTTCCATTGTAAAATCTTTCCTCTACCCGATTTACATTTTTCAATTACCGGTAATCACAAGTGAAAACATCTTAACTGCTGGTAGGTGCATCACTGTGCAATGTTTGCTTACTGTGTGTTTCGAAGTCAGTAGAAACAACACCTGGTCTCCCAGAATGCTCTGGGAAGAGAGTTCTGCATAATAAACATACAAGGCTACATATCACTGGGAGGGTGGGGGTACATACCAATATACAGCAATGTATAAATAGTTTCTGATGCTGAAACCAGGATAATTAATGTAAAAGTGGGTATCCTGAATAATGTACTACATTCTACTATATGTCACTATGGTGCCTCTTTAACTCATCATCCTCAAGAAGAATTTTACTAATTGCAAACAATATACTCTCTATAGCAAGAAATTAGATTACTCATCATAATAATATGATTTGGTAATTTTGATGTGTGTTTTATGTAAAATGTGATTTATGGTAATAACCTAATTTTGAAAGAGATATAGATTGCCCAGCAAGCTCATGGTGAAATAGAACTCCTAGGAGTGTGTAAGGGGCTGAAAGAGACCAAAAAGACCCCTTACTTAAGATGCTATGAAAACGGATGGTTTTTTTTCTTCAAACATAAGGTATAATTCAGGTTGGAGTGAGCTCTGAGGGGTCCCACAGTGCATCACTGCTGAATATGCAAATCATCTCTTTGTTGTCAAGCTAAACACACCTCCAGAACCACTAGTATGGAATGATGTGTCAGCTTGTTAATTGTACAGAGACAAACTCAGAG
Source organism: Hyperolius riggenbachi (assembly GCF_040937935.1). Taxonomy (NCBI): domain Eukaryota; kingdom Metazoa; phylum Chordata; class Amphibia; order Anura; family Hyperoliidae; genus Hyperolius; species Hyperolius riggenbachi. Next base: position 232,950,756 of record NC_090651.1, on the reverse strand, counting down.
CTCACTCCAACCTGAATTATCACAAATACCATCTGTTTTAAGAAGCCAAACTTCTATTTTTGAAAGAGAAGTATTTTATCTAGAAAGCGCTAAAATTATATACTAGGGAATGTGGGAGGGTCTTCTAACATTACTGCTCAATGTTTCTTATATGTGTAGTGGTGGCAGAACTAAAACATTGATTCCATAGTATGTTATATTTTAGCCCTGTGTCTCAGCACTGTGTCAGTTTCAGCACTGAAAACAAATGCATGTTAAAATTACCGTAATAACTCTATACTTATAGCAACCATCTTTAAAGCCCTACCTCATCCTGCCATTTTTAATGCATATGGTAGTAAATTTGCATTATTTATCAATACATAGGCAGGATACATATGCTCTAGAGCTGCCCCAGGATACATGAATTCCAGAATCAAGTGATTAAAAAATTATGGAGAATGTGTTTGCATGTCTTTTGTTACTGAGCATAAAAGAAGAGTCTATCGGTTTTGAATACTATGAAAAGATTGTGTAGGTAAGCTCTCATACTACTGTACATGGAATGATAAAATTGGCCAACCATTGGCACCTTTAAAGAGACACTGAAGCGAAAAAAAATATATGATATAATGAATTGGTTGTGTACTATGAATAATTACTAGAAGATTAGCAGCAAAGAAAATATTCTCATATTTTTATTTTCAGGTATATAGTGTTTTTTCTAACATTGCAACACTCTATAATATGTGCAGATTACACAACACTCAGCATTCAAAATGAATCTTTCAGAGCAGTCTGTGAAGTAATGAACTCTCCTCTAGCAGAGGAAAAGTAAACAGTTCAATTACAGTTGAGATAATAAAAGTCAGATAACAGCCCTCTCCACGACTAAGTTAGTCGGAGAGCTTAATAGCTTTTTTGCATAGAGATAACAACTGGAGTTTCTCAACTCTTCCTGCACTGGAAACAATTAGACTGATGTATCTGATCTTAATGTTTTCTTTCTTAGCTGTACTACACATACAAATCATAATCTCATCATTTTTTTTCCGCTTCAGTGTCTCTTTAAGCCTGGTACACACCTTCAACTTTGATTCTCCCTGAATAGCTATCTTGACTGAGCTCTGTCTAGTATGTAGAATTAATAGGAAGTGTATAAAATAGATTACTTAAGAGACTCTGTAACAAAATTTTCATCCTTATTTCTTCTATCCTATAAGTTCCTATACCTGTTCTAATGTGCTCTGTCAAACTGCAGCCTTTCCTATTTGCACAGTGGCTGTATTATCTCTGTTATATGATCTAATCTTCTCTCCTCTGTCGGCTCTGTCGGGCTGAGGCTGGAATTTGTGGAATGTGCTGTGCTGCTTGTGATTGGCTAGAAGCTATACACACCCTCTCCAGGCCCCCTGCACACTCTGTATGACTCACACACTCAGCTCTTCTCAGCGTATCACCTGCTATGTCTTTTGTTTGTAAACACTAGATAAAAATGGCAATTACAAGCCAGGATTGCAGCAGGGAGAGGCAGAAACAGCACAGAGGGGCCCAGGAGAACATAATGAATAGAATGGTATGCTTTTTATTGTAAGAATTTTAGAGTACAAATTCTCTTTGAAGAGAGACTGTAACCAAGAATTGAACTTCATCCCAATCAGTAGCTGATACCCCCTTTCCCATGAGAAATCTATTCCTTTTCTCAAACGGATCATCAGGGGGCTCTGTATGGCTGATTTTGTGGTGAAACCCCTCCTACAAATGATGTCAGCACCTCACAGCACTGAGATACTGACATCACACTGTGGGAGCCTTGTTGCATTGTGGGAAATAACAGCTATGTACAACTGCCAAAAAAACAAGCATCATCTTTTTTCCAGTGACATCACCTGCCAGCAGTAAAAATGTCACCATGTGATGAATGTCAGAATGTAAATCAGGGAGAGGAAAGATTTTACAATGAGCAAATACAGACTAAATAATTTATACATAACTATTGTAAAAATGAAGCACTTTTTTATTACATTATTTTCACTGGAGTTCCTCTTTAAGAGACCCTGTAAGGAAAAAAAGTGCCCCTATGGGATACTTACCACGGGAGGAGGAAGCCTCTGGATTCTAATGAGGCTTTCCCCATTCTCTTCATCCTCGGGGATCCAGCTCTGTCAGCCCCAGAAAATCTTGTCAGCATCATTCACTTGAATGGGCAGCGCTGGTGCCATGTGACCCGGCCCTTAAGTTCTTTATTATATAGTGGACAGGAAGGGAAACAGACAAGAAGTGCCCGCCTCTTACTTCCTCTTCCAACTCCTCTTCCACCGCTGCACATGATGCCACTAATCATGGCTGGTTGATATATCGATCTGGACACATGCAATGTTTGCTGGATTTGGTGCACATGCTTTTTATTTCTTGTTGTGCAAGAAAATAAGACTGCAGAGCAGCAGGGCTGACCACATAGAGCTAATCTCTCTTAGCAGAAAGAGGAGGTGGGTGTGGTCAGGTGATCTGTTCTGTGCTGGAGGTAGCAACCCCCACTATTTTTGTAGCATACAGACATGCGATACACAATACACAAAACTTTATACATTGATAATAAAATTTTTCAGTCATTTGCATAAAAAAATGTGAGACTGAAGTAACCCTTTAATTTGAGCCTTCCCCTCACGCCCCTGTATTACCTCTTTTGCTGGACCAGGGATTTAGCAATTCTGAATTTAGTAAGCATCCAGAGTTTGCCTACATGCAACTCATTCATACTCAGACCATAGAGGGCACTGCTTGCCAGTCATCAGCTACTTTGTGAACAGCCTCGCATTCTTGTAGCAGTGCAGCCAGGGAGCAAATGTTCAGAAACAGCTAAATACACAGAGAAATACAGCAAGCACAAAATGTCTCATCAGCTAAAAGAATTCTAATTTTCTCCAGCCATTTTAAGATGGCTCTAAACAGCCAGTAAGCACAGCCTGCAACTTTTCTAAACCTTTCTCCCGGGCATTCCCGTAAATGCAGACAGGTCAGGACATATTTATAGGACTGTTCTAATGAACTGCACGCTAATGAGTCATCAGTCTGACATCACTGTGCTGCTCCTCTCCCTCGTCTGAGGGCTCGGTCACACACAGGGCACGATGGCTGTTCAGTAGCTGCTCTTCTGCCCATAGCAATGCTGTGCATGGCTAGAAGGCATTCACCCTCCCTCAGATGCGGCCATCTGCATTTTCTTTTTACTGCTTGGTAAGCATGATGCTGAATGAATGCCACTAAACAGCATCTGAGTAAACTGTCCCCAATGTTTTCAGAGATTTCTATGGGAAGTACATTGAGTTTTCCTTTAATGAATATACATCTGAATTACGTGGGTCCTTTTTATGTTTGTATGGTGTTCCGTTCTACAACCCAGCTCCAGGCACAGATCTGATGACATCATCTAGAACCTAAAGAGACCAACCAACCAAAACCTAACCAGACCAACCAGGTTAACTTTTTGTGTGAAATTGGCCTTTGTAGCTAAAGGTATGTATACACACTAGATAAAAGTTGCCCGAAACAGCCTATATGGATTGCTTCGACCGACAATCGTGCAGTTATCTAGTGTGTCGCTTAAGGATCCAACATGGCAGTTCCTAATGACGCCCAAGTGTTTTTCACTCCTGTTTTGGGCCAATCATCATCCCTCCACCCCTTCCATAGCAACAGAACGCTTCAGTAGCCTGAAGGCTAGTGTTGTGTATGTGCAGCATCAGGCCTGTGGAACTTGTTGCCCACTGGATTGTCTCATTCCCCCTAACGGGCAACAATAATCTAATGTGTGTGTATAGCTTAGAAATCTTGTTTTGAAAATGTGGTCATTTAGAATTGAAGACGGCCAGCTGATGGCCCAAATCAGTCAAGTGAGATTATTTCAAGTGGCAATCTGAAATGTTCAAAGGTGTTTTCTGAGGTCAGCAACCCACATAGTTGGAGGTGACCACTATCCTAGTACCTGTTACAGTTTGTTGCCTTAGGCTGGGTTCACATTATGCGCATTGCAAAACATAAACATTATAATGTGTGTGAGCTGCAATGGAGACGTTTATTCAAACCATGCATGCAGTGAGAATAACTCAATCAGTTACGAGATGTGAACAGGCCCAGAGAATTGTACGGATGGGGAGTTAACATGCAGAATTATTCTGCAAAGCAGCTTCTGCAGTGTGAAAGGACTCATACACATACTCCCCTCCTCCAACTGGGCAGAACAGACTGACATAGAGCTGAGCAGCGTGTCTGCACAACTGTCGTTAGTGAAATGTCTCCCAAAATGATCGAAACAATCATTTTACATTACAAATCTACCATGTGCTGGTAGCTTTTCAAATAGTGGTGGTTGGCTGAGCATCACTGTGCTGTTCAAACTGCAAAGTGTGAGGCACAGCTGTCTGTGAAGACAGCCTATATGTCTAGTGCAGAAAGTGACAGATGTATTTACCACCAGCTGATCAAGAAGCTTCTGCACAGGTAAAGCAAGCTTTGCCATGACACAAGACTAGGGAAATGTTTGCTCCTGGAGTCATGCTGTAAAGAAGAACCTTTAAAATATGAAATGATCAAGCATTTCTTTACCGAAGAGTTTATACTCTGCTACTGCTGCTGCTAATGATGAATTAATGGCAGGATTAAGCATGGTCTGTTTTGCTGCTGTGATGCTGTCTGTAATTTGTACACTGCTCTCTGCAGCGGCCAAGGTAATGTGGTCTTTGTATTCAGTCTAGCCTGTGTCCCTCAGGGGCTCACAATACATGCATCATAAAATCTGAATACATTGTCTGCCATGCGCTCCCCTACCCTTCCCGCTACATCAGCTGTTTGCAGGATAATGGATTATGCCAGCACAGTCTTCACTCGTAATTTCACAATACAGAACTGACTCACTAGCACAGATTCTTTAAGGCTGTCCACGCTGGCACATTTAATTGGAGTTAAGTGTATTTGAACTCAAAGTGTTTTCAATAGCAGAAATGCTGTTTTTAGCAACTATTCATATCATATTATAGGCCAAGGGAAATAATAGTGAAATAGAAATTGTACCACCTGATATGATTGAGGGGAATTTGTTTATTTAACATATTTTTTTTCACCCCTTCGGACTGCTGCATTGCATTGAATTAACATTCTTGCAGCACATTCCGACCTGAGCTTTAAGCAGGTTATGCCGCTGACCCCCTTTTCTTAGTAACTGCTTAGTAGTTTGATTTATTGTGGCCCAGGGGCGTTGCTAGCCCCAAAGATCAGTGGCATGTGCCCCAGATCTATTCTGGGGTACCCCGAGTGTCCCCCAGGCTGATTCAGCTGTGGTGCCACAATGACGGGCATGCTGGGAGCTGTGGTGCATCAATCAGTGTATGCTGGGTGCTGTGGTGCCTCTATGTGGGCATACTGGGTGTTGGGGTGCCATGCTGGGTGCTGTGATGCCTTTATGAGGGCATGCAGGGATCTGTGGGGCATCACTCGGGGGTATGCTGGGTTCTGTGGTGCCTCTGTGGGCATACTGAGTGCTGTAGTGCCATGCTGGGTGCTGTCATGCCTTTATGGGGGCATGCAGGGAGCTGTGGTTCTTCCATGGGGGCATGCTGGGAGTTGGGTTGCCTCAATGGGAAGCCCATGAAAGCATGGGGGGTCCACTATAAGGTCAACAACCTGGCAGCAGGCTAGCACTCCCAGCAGAAATCCAGACCAGCCAGAACAGAAGCCAGGCAACTCTGCCTAGTTATGTTTAAATTACACTGCCTATTGATGTATTGATGCGATATGCTGCATTTTTTTTGTATTAATGGAAAGGGGGGGGGGGGGGGGGAGGTTCATCCAACATTTTGCTCGGCATGCCTACTTAGGCTGCTTTTAAGTTCATGTAAATTTGGCTCCCCATGACCACACCCACATTATGGTGCTTGGCCACACCCATTTTTCAGCTGAAGTGCCCCGGATCTCTTAGGACCCTAGCAACACCCCTGTTGTGGCCACAGTAGAAATGGGTTAAAGTAAACATGGAGCTTTAACAAGAAAAAATAGATTCCTATCTCATTAAAGAGACACTGAAGCGAAAAAAAATTATGATATGTATGTGTAGTACAGCTAAGAAATAAAACATTAAGATCAGACACATCAGTCTAATTGTTTCCAGTACAGGAAGAGTTAAGGAACTCCAGTTGTTATCTCTATGCAAAAAAGCCATTAATCTCTACGACTTTCAAAGTCGTGGAGAGGGCTATCTTCTGACTTTTATTATCTCAACTGTAAGTAAACAAATGTCTTTTTCTCTGCCAGAGGAGAGGTCATTAGTTCACAGACTGCTCTGAAAGAATCATTTTGAATGCTGAGTGTTGTGTAATCTGCACATATTAGAGAATGATGCAATGTTAGAAAAAACACTATATACCTGAAAATAAAAATATGAGAATATTTTCTTTGCTGCTAATCTTCTAGTAATTATTCATAGTACACAACCAATTCATTATATCATTTTTTTTTAACTTCAGTGTTTCTTTAAGGGGAAGTCTCTGGATAGTCCAGAGGTTTCCTGTATCTTCTTACAAGTACTGTTTCAATACTTGGTCCATCTGTGTCTTCAGAGTGTGAGTGGCCGTACTGCTCATGCGTGAGTACAGCCACGCAGGCCCAATAGAACAAAGGTGCTCATGCATGAGGGCCTTCATTCTACTGGGCCTGTGCAAACTGTACACATCTATGCACAGTACAGCCACGTTTTTCATGACCACAGTCTCACTCAGAAGAATCATTCAAGCTGCTGGATTGAATTTGTTTAGAGGGACCACGCAATGGAATGTTACAGTTTAAGAAGATATGGGAACTTCCTGGACTATCTAGAGGTAGCAGGTGGTGGGTGGCAGCAGATGGGTGCGGGGGAATCTGCATGCACAATGAAGTAAAGACTTTTGGACAACAGCCCTGTATCAGTAACTAAGAAGCCACCTCTTTCCTAGAAAACCATCCAGGGTAGATTGAAGTTTTGCAGGACGTACAAGGGTACAAGGGCCGGACACCAAAAAACTGAAGACTTTTCTTTGATGAATTCTGACTGTTTGGGACGTCTGGAAACTATCTGGAAAGAAAACAAAAAAGCAGAATTCTACCAAGAGTCCTGTGTAGTGCTAAGAGTGAAAAACCATGAGACAAACCATGTGTGGGATTACTGCTCATATAAAGGAGTGGACTCACTCGCAATTCTGCCCAAGAAAAAATAATTATATCATTATGTCCTCCAAGAGCAACTATTCCCAACAATCCAGGCGCAATGTGGTGATAATCTGTATTTTCCAGAATGTTGGAGCACAATATCACCAGACAAAAGTGGTATTGCCTTGGAGATTATGAAACTCAAAGTTTGGACCTGTGGCCAGGAAACTCCTCAGATCTTAATCCCGCTGAGAACCTGTGGTCAATTCTCAAAAAGCGGATGGACAAGCAGAAGCTCACAAACTGTGATCAAGTCCAAGCACTTCCAAAGGAAAAATGAAGCTCTATTAGACAGGATTTGGCACAAAAGCTGATATCCAGCGTAAAGGGTGACTTACAGAAGTAATTAAGTAGTAAGGTCAACAATCTTTGCGTGAATTAAAATTACAATATTTGCCAATAAGACACTTTGAAACTCTTGAAATGTTCATAATTGTTCTTCAGTATTCCATAGAAAAATGTAAAAATAATCTAAAAATGCTGCTCTACAAAGTTTAAAAACATATTTGTGCCATTACAAAAACTTGTGGCCAATACTATACAAAATAAAGATGAGGTCCATAAAAAATACCCATGAAATAATGTCTGCCAGATATAGCCTTTCCTTTTTATGATTTGTGCTTATGGAGAAAAAAAAATGCAAGGAACATTGGCAGCCCGATCTGGTGTAGTATCATCAGGTTGTAAAGGTGTGGTAAATAAGTAAATAAGGTATACTCACAATGCTAGGTTGCTAAGAGGCAACCATTCCAATGTGCATGTAGGGAAGTACCATCCCCACTCGGCCTTGTGCAGTTGTGGTAGTGGTCACACTATAAAGATATGTCCTCCGTGATCCGAGGGTATATCCGTTGTATAGGGGCTAAGGTACAGACACTATGGTGTAGAAGGCGCCCAAACAATAGCAAACTAATTTATCGGATAGTGATTTGTTCTGAACATGACTGTTTGATTTTAAAAGGCACGAAAATTGACCTGATGAAGGGGTGTTGACCATGAAACACTGTCATTAAAGTACAATAAATTCCTTTTTTGAATACACTTTTTGTTGATCTCCACTCCTGCATGGTAGGACCTTCTTAAATTCATAGAGATATAAGCTTATTTTTTTCCTGTACGTGGATAATATAATTAGTTTGCTATTGTTTGGGCACCTCCCATACCATAGTCTGTTTCCTTTCTATGCTTCACTCACTCTGGAGCGTGTGAGGAGCCATGTCATAAGTGGTCAGAGTTGCACTGGTTAATGTACAGAGCAGCCACAGAATATTGGAAAAGTGGCAATTTTACTAGCAAAATCCCGGTGGCTAACTTACTTTCATGACAGTGACCATGGTGGTTTCACTGACACTGCTGTAGATGGTCTATTTATACAATGCAGAAGTTTAATTAGAATTCCTCTGTGAAGCCATTTCAAAGTGACAACTAAACCGTTGCTTCTGATCTTATCATATGCAGCATCCAACACCTTTGGTATGAGATAAACGTTTTACTGAAATATTACCCCGCTTTTGGAACCATCTTCCCTGCCCTTTTTTCTCAGTTGTCCCTCGGAGATCCAATAAATTATGGTAAATGTAGCATAATAGCTAAGAATGATCTGTGCATTGATTAATGCACAAATCTGTGTTTTACTACTCACAGATTCTCTTAATTCTCAAAGCAGAGCTTTCATGTTTCAAAGTCTGAACAGTTCCGATTTTCAGTAGGGCTGGTCAGGCCCTGCCTTCCTGGCTGTCTCTCCCTCTCAAGTTTTCAGCTGGCTGTTCCTGGTCTACTCTTTTCATTGATGCCCTACAGGTGAGGGTACAGCCTAGCTAGACAGTTAAAGCATTTTCTCAACCAAGCTGCATGTAATTTTTTATGGAGAAGGGAGGCTGGGGAAGAAGAATTCTAATTGCGCACAGTAACAAAACAAGCAGAAGAAAATGTCATCATAGATGATTGCTCATCAGCTAGGTTTTATTGGGTACAGGGGATGCCCATACATGGATCATATTGTTGACTGTAATTATAACAAACACATTTGTTATGCTTATGTGTTCTAGGTCAGTGATTCAAATTGATTGTGTTAAAGTGAACCTTAAGCCAGAAAAAAAAAATTAGTTTTACTCACCTGGGGCTTCTACCAGCCCCCTGCAGCAGTCCTGTGCCCTCGCAGCCGCTCACTAATCTACGCGTAGATATGCGGCAATGCGTATTTTTGTGCGCGTTGCGGTCCGCAATAGCGCCAATTACAGTCAGGAATGCGGAAAAAGATACGCGTGGCCAGTCCTGACGGGCCTGTCGGCAAAAACAAAACTGGCTGGCAGCGAGGGACCAGAGGATTAGTAAGCAGCTGCGAGGGCACAGGACTGCTGCAGGGGGCTGGTAGAAGCCCCAGGTGAGTAAAACTCTTTTTTTTCTGGCTTAAGGTTCACTTTAAGGAAAGATGAGACAAGTATCATTATTTATAAGCAAGTCACAAATGGCAGTGTCACCATCTCAGCTGCCGCTCAAATCCCTGGCAGTGTTAAATACTATTCCCCCTCTTAGTCGTTGCAACTCGGAGGGAGATGTAATTCGTGGTACGGAACCCCGAATTACCCTTACGCACCCCTCTCACTATAGCATTGCTGCTATAGAGGCGCCTAGTTTCGGCACTGTGCGCCAAAACGACCTGCTTCGCTCCTGGGTTCCCCTGGATGCACTCGAGTGCTTCCTCCAGTGTTGACAGGTGACCAGGTGAGACGCTCGGCGTGTGCTCTCCGGCGCCATTACTACCTAGGAAGTGATTGGCTTTATTTCTGGAGCCAATCACTATAGGTGGAAGTGTGTTCTATTGGAGATCAGTGTGGGTGGCCTTTCCTCATTGGTTGATGCTAGTATAAATACCTTGCTCTCAGGTTTGCTTGTTGCCTGTGAAAGCGTTTGTTGCCGGAGCTAGCTCCTGGGTGTGATATTTATTGTCTTCTGTTACGACCTGTTGCCTGTTTACCTGACTACTCTCTGATTTCTGACTGGACAAACTGTTTGCTAATTTTGACCACTCTTCTGCTTCATCCCTGTAAATTCTGGTATAGAGATATTTTCCCATATGCAATTCACTTTTTCTCCTGACTTATCTCCTAGGTGATAATTTTTCTCCATAACTTTTCAGCACTCTGCAATTGAAAAAGTACCAAAAAGTGGGGAAAAAGTTCAATCAAAATTAAAAGGCCTTTTTAATATAGAAGATGTGAAAATACCACCTAAGAGAAAACTCAGAAGAAAACTGAATTGGATCAGGCCCCTTGTGTATGACGATTGGCTTGTTTGACCAAGCTTTTAAATTACCTTCTGTTTTGTCAGTCGTCTGATTCCTGTATATGGCTTTAGACTGTTTGACAAATTTTAAGTACCAGTACCTCTGCCTAGTGAGTCCTGGTGGTATCGCTGTCTTTACCTCATCAGTCTCTATATCTTGCGCATTAAAGCCTGGGTATAAATGTTTCCTGGGTAGATGCATCAAGTCTCCTGAGGCTGAGCGGGACACGCCACATAGGGTTAAGGCTGTGGTGGAGATTTGGACATGAGGACACTATCATAATACAATGGATTCACTAGGCCTTACAACCAGAGTGACATGTTCAGCGGAGTGGCTGCTTTAAACCCTAAGGTGGGTAAGGATGGGATCATTATTTCAGAAAACAAAAGCTGATTGGTTAGTCATTTTTCAGGATTTACTTAGCTGATAGAGTACTCATCATCTACAAATGTCTGGACACTGACTGGTGGTGTTAAAATAACAAGGCCGGTAGAGTATATAGAAAGCATATTCTAGTTCAGATCTTTCTTTGTTTTGGTAAAAAGAGTAGCGTCTTTTTCTATAATCTAAGGCCAGTGTCACAAAGTCAGCAATAAAGTGCCAGAGATAAATTGCTGTAACAATCTGCTTATTCCCAGTGATTTTCTACTGGAAATGTTTTCCTATAGGGAGTGATAGCCAGCAGGTGGTTTAGTTTCAAATTGCTAGTAATGGAGGGATTTGTTGATGGTTGTTACCCCCGACAGAAAAGCATCTGCAGCAGAAAACTGATGGAAATCAGCGATTTGTAACCGTAATTTATCTCTGTTGCTTGCGTGACAGAGGTCTAAAGGTATATGCAGACATTTGATCTTAAATTCTAGTGAAGAGAGAGTCTGGAGAAGCAATAAATGATTGATAGTGTCAAATTCAGAGTAAAAGTCTAGTAGTAACAACAATAACAATAATATTTATATAGCGCTTTTCTCCCTGGGGACTCAAAGCGCTGTGACCCTGCATTATGCAGTCTCAAAGGCTAGGGAAAAGAGGTGAGTTTTTAGCCTTTTTTTAAAGCTGTCCAGTGAAGGAGCCTCTCGTACTGATTGTGGAAGTGAGTTCCATAGAGTAGGGGCTGCATAGGAAAAGGCCCGAGCACCAAATGTTAAGTGTATCCTGGGAATAACCAGCTTCATCTTGTTGGCAGAGCGGAGGGTGCATGGAGGGGCATAAAGTTCCAATAGATCCGCTATGTATTTGGGTCCCATGTGGTGTAGAGCCTTTAATGTCAGCAGGCAGATCTTAAAATTGATTCTCCATTTTACTGGCAACCAGTGAAGAGTTTGCAGTACTGGGGTGATGTGTGAGCTGCGGGGGGCATTGGCTAGGAGTCTGGCTGCAGCATTCTGTACTAGCTGTAAGGGGCGCAGAACCTTATCTGTAGATCCGATGAACAGGGCGTTGCAGTAGTCTAGGTGGTAGGATACAAATGCATGAACCAGGACAGGTAGGTCTTCAGCTGGGATAAGGTGTTTGATATTCGCTATATTTCTTAGATGGAAGAAGGAAGACTTGACGACAGCTGATATCTGCTGTCTGAGTTTTAGATTTCCATCCAGGATCACCCCAAGGTTTCGCACAGAGTCTTTATACTGTACAGTATCTCCCCCAATTGCTAGTTTGAGGTGGTGAGCGTTTTGAACTTTTTCCATCATGTGTGGACCACCTACCACCAACACCTCTGTTTTGTCAGTTCAGCCTCAGCCAGCTGGTGTTCATCCAATTTTGTAAATCCACTAGACACGCATTTATGGATGCTGATGGGTCTTGGGTGCCAGGCTTGAAGGACAGATACAGTTGGGTGTCATCTGCATAACAATGGTATCCTAGGCCATAGTTCTTGATTATTTTGCCCAGTGGGAGCATGTAGACTGCAAAGAGTAATGGTGATAGTACAGAACCCTGTGGATCTCCATAGGGAAGTGGCACTGGATTAGAGTAGTGTGTGCCCAGACATACTTGCTGTGTCCTGCCAGATAGAAAGGTCTGAAACCAGCTAAGAACAGTACCCCTTAGGCCACAGTAATTCTTCAGTCGCTAGTATGGAGAACTGGCCTCTATTTGACAATCAGGAGGTCATTATTCATTTTATTGAGGGCTGTTTCAAAGTCAAAAAAGGCTTCAGTGCAGAGAAAGTAAGAAGTTTTGAATCAGGATGATACCATTCATTGGCTAACTCAGAGGTAAATAAAAAGTAACCTTTCTTAAAAAATAAACCTTCTTCGGACTTAGTTCCTGAATATTAACAAGATGTTGAAACACACAGCTTACATACACTGAACATTCGGAGGAGAAACATTCTTTTGCAAACATAAATAATTGTCTTAATTACAACTTCAGGAGGGTCTCACAGTAATGCTGGCTAATTTATGACGAATAGCTAAGACTACTTGTTAGCTAAGACATAACCTACCACAGACTCCAGGTGATGGGGAAACATTGTAAATCCAGAGTTCAAACATGATTAGGCAGAGTACATACACCATTTGTATAAGCTAAAGTGAATTGTGGAGAGAAAGTCAAATAGCACTAAATGGATTCCAGCAGTTTAGAAGCAAAGTGGAGAAATGAGACTGACCCGTAGTTAGACCCGCTGGGTCAAATGGGTGTAGTGGGATGCAGCACCGAATCGGTGGCATGTAGACAGATCCGAGAAGAGCCTCTGGATTATCCAGAGGCTTCCTACTACCAAGATAAATATCTAACTTTTTGTTTTTTATTCACTTGCTTTAAGACAGTGAAGGCAGTTAAAAAATAAAATATTTCTGTGAGTAACTGGCCTTGAAGAGGTTTAGAATGGGTGAGTTAGTAGGCAGACAGGAGAAATTTGGAGGGGTTGGCGAGCCCCATGAATAGTGCTACTTATTGAAACTGTTTCACATTTAATCAGTCTTGCTTATGGATGAAAAGACTACAAAACTGATGTGGCTTACAAGAGGGTTGAAAGAGTCCATCTAAAGGTGGCCATACACTAATAGATTTGCAGCAGATTCGACCATCAGATAGATTTCTGTCAGATGCCTGTCAAGTCGAATCTGACAGGAATCTATCTGATATGTGCCACACACTAGGAACAGATTGCCAATAGATTTCAGAATTAAATCTATTGGAAATCAATCTAAATGCATTATTGGACCACTAGATCCAATGCAACTCTATGGGCCATCGATCTGCTGCCCTAGCTTTTACATCCTGTCAGATCAAATCAATAGAAATCAATCAAAATCGGCCGCAAATGGATCGATCTATAGATTTGATAGAATAAATTTCCGATTGATTTGATAGCATCTATCAATTGATCAATGGCTGAAATTATCCATTGTATGGGCCCCTTTATTTACACTGGAACAATGACCCCTATATAGGGGAAAGGACCTTCAACACCATTTGTAAGAAACATATATTCCTGTTTTATTATGTTTGGCAGGACATTTTGGAGACAGTACACACATTTAGCAAACCACTTATTTTTTATTTTCTGGTTGAACTCGATGGACGTATGTCTTTTTACAAATAACTATGTAACTGTGTATGTAACTTAAAGGGAACCAATCACCATTTTTCCTGCAGTTTCTCCTGGTTCCTAATGGGTATAAGAGCTGCCATGTTCCCCCCTTCCCTTCTAGCTGCCCTTATTTATACAGGGGCAGGTGTGAAGATAGCATCTAGGACTTCTCTAAACTCTTTGAAGCACATTATACTGTACCCCCACCCATGCTGATGCAAGCATGTATTTGCTGTCTGCTAATGTGTGTAATAAAATAATTAAATCGGTCCTTAAATGCCTGAAATGTTTGTGGTTGGGCAAGCCTTGCCCCCGGCCCCCAGGCAGTCCCAGTTGTTATAGTGGTGTAGGTTGATGGCACTCACATATTCTAGTACCCTTCAGCTAGGCAAGAGAAGTTTGCTCACACCAGCACAAAGGCCAATAATCTGGCTCCCACCTGCACAATCTAGACAATCTGCCACTTAGAAGGATTTTCCTGTTAGGTTATATTGTTCCTGATATGAATCCTATGGTATTAAGACACATAAACTTCTCATAAGACATTTAATAACATACATTTGAAGTTTTTCCAAACAATACATTTCCATCAAATGAAAATTGAATTGATACTGGCGTTTGAAGAGATGTCTGCAAACCAATGTTTCTGTTATGCCCTATGGATGTAATAGTGAGTAGAGTAAGCTTAGAAGATATGCAGACCAAACCTATGTCTGTTTTTTAAACAAAGTATGCATTACATGTGATCTCTTCCACAGCTTAGGCTGTGGAGGACCTATTCATATCTGCCTCTAATGCTTCTTGAACATTGTCTGTCCAAACATTGAAAGCCTTACCAATGAGGGCGACACCAACAGAATGCCTGCATACTGCTCCTGCCGATAAGAAAAAGTCCATTCATCTAAGTATCTCTGGATGGCATCTTTAAAAGAAACAAATTCATTTGGTTAAAGTAACATGTTTCTAATTTTTTTAAGTACGAATATAGTTAAAGAACATCCGAGGTGAAAATAAACTGATGAGAAAAACAATTGTATCCATCCTCCTTCTCCTAAAAATGACTGTTTTTAAGATACCCCACAGTTTTATTTTAGATTTAAATCTAGTTTTTAATTTTTTCCTGTTTCATTGTCTCTGTTCAATGACACTTTCATTGAAGTATGCCAGAGCTCAAATCTATGAATTATTGATCCTTTTTATCTCTTTCCTGCTCTTAAAAGCCATTTACTGACAGTAAAATGTTTGATGGCCGTAATTCCTTATCAATGAGGGTTATGCTATAGTCTGACCCAGTCCAAACCCGGTCCCGACCCGGGCAGAAACTGTCACTTGCATGCCTGATGTTTAACTCTTTCAGGCAGAGAAAGGAAAAAAAGGAACACAGCCTAGTTATTTGTGTGCTAGGCACTGTACATACACATGCCTTTCTCATCATGTCACATGTCACCTCGTGTGTCTTTTCAAAACAATGTCGCATCTACTAATGCCATACGATACAAATTGGAACAATAATATTATGTAGCAGATTTCCTTTTTACCTTTTCTCAACCATGTTTAGTTCATTTATATGTTAAACATTAACAGGAAAGACAGTGGCTCATTTAGATTCATTGGATAGCTAGCCTCCTTGCTTGCACATAGGTTGCCACTAGTGAGGAATAAAAGAGTATCAAATTCCTCTGTCTTTTGTTGCTGACTGAGTAGTACTTTCTTACTGCCCTGTGTACTGCTCTGGTGCTGGGCTTGCTGCATGTATAGCTACACATTCTGTCAGTAAACTCTTGCAACGCTCTCCATCATTGCTTGCCTTATGTAGTTTTTAACATTGGAAAGGCTTGCATTGAACTATCAGTCTGAGCTGAACACAAATGCTGCATGTGACTGTAGATGGTAAAGCAGGGTCAGTATAACACCAACAAAACCCAGTGCAACATTCAGATTCCTCCATCTGTTGGAGTGAGATAGCATGCCTGGGAGTGAGTCTTAGAGAAGACTTGAATTATATGTGCATCCATAAATCTGTGTTTTGAATTTTCACTGCTTTTCTTAGGGCTTCTAGTAGGTACAAATTACAATAACCCCTAATTATTATTGGCATTTGCCCAAGGAATAAAAGTAAAGTTGTTTCTCTGTTAATTCTCTGTTAGTTTCTCTGTTAATTTTTATGCATCTGCCTCTTTTATGTCTTTGTAGCATTGAGCAGTGCTTGGATGTAGGCAGGCTCATTAAGGAAGCTCCTCTGAGACTGAGAAATAATATAATAGTTTAGCTAAAACAGAGATCTCAAGCAAAAGTATGTTAAGAAAGACCTTAATGTACAGCAGACAGTGAAAATGTTCCCCGTAAATAAGCTGAGTCAGCAAAATGAGCCAAAACAGATTAGCCAGAGCAGGGTTCACTGGACGCAGCAGATGCTTACTGCCATGCATAGCGTCCCAATGTAGAAGAAGAGAGAGACATCCAATACCTGTGTCCTAATAAATGTATATCACTTTAGATAATAAAGACTCTAATAACTGAATGTAAAAGTAATGCTTAATCATTTATTACTGGTACAGATTCTAGTAATTTAATACAGTAACTGCAAATATAAATAAATCTTGGGAATACAGCTAAGCACAACAATAGCATACTACCTAGTGTAGAGCAGGTAGAAAGATAAAAGCTCTTCACAGTTAGCAGAGGTTCCTTTCTCCAAAAGGTTGTTAGAACAATTGTATAGATATCTCTCGGCGCTATATTGCAGCCACCCAGTGCACAACATACTGACAGGTGGCCATCACCAAATAAACCAAATACAAAGGGTCAGATCTCTGATCCACAAATAAAATACAGTTTATTTAAGACCAGTTAAAACAGGTTTAGAAACTAGTTCTCACATGGTGGGTCCTTGCAAACAGGACTCTGGTGCATTAACAAGCTGTTGGCACTACGGTAGGTTCTTGGACTGTGGTATTATCTGTGTTCACCAGCAGGTGGCATTTTACAGCACTTCACAGGCATGATCTTTCCTACAGTTTCCTAGTTTACCTGCTGGTGGCTCTCTGTATCTGAACAGCAGTACTTTCATTATTCACCAGCAGGTGGCCCCCATGCAACTCATCCTAGACCAGGGGTGCCCACACTTTCTTGGCTTGTGAGCTACTTTAAAAAATTAGCAAGTCAAAATGACCTACCTATGTGCAGTTTTAGGAGCACACTTATATACACAGAATGGAAAATGTAGTGCGGTCGGGATCTACCATGAAGTCCTTGTGATCTACTGGTAAATCGCGATCTACCTAATGGGCACCCCTGTCCTAGACAATTGTTCATCATTACATCAGCTGTGTGGATTTCCATATAAGGACTGCACCTACCTCAGAACCTTGCCAGAACCTCAGTTCAGCTTGGCTGTCCTGTTGCTGTGCTCTGTGCTCCCTGCTCTGAGAAGCTCCATTCTGATCTGATCTCCTGGCTAATGTTTCTTGTTTTACTCTGACTCTGATTTTCCCTGCCCTTGTCTGCTGTTATGTCTTGTCTGTATATATATTTATATCTGTGTATTTTGTATAGTTAGATAGTTAGTTTAGGATTGCTGTGTTATATGTGGGTTGCACTGTGGAGATTTGCCTTTGCTCATTTGTATATAGTCGCACTGATTGACAATAAAACTTTTTGTTTTTCACAATCATTGGTTTCCATCTCAGTCTTTGTTGCAAATTGCGGTCAATCATTCTGCTGCTAAGCACAGCCATAACACAAGCCTTCAACAATAGTGCACATAAAGTGCAAATATACAGTAATTGGCAGTATATAATTGCCCACTACTCTAAATCCCACCAGGTTTCGGACTTTCGCTGTCATCAGGGGTCCTGTTTTTAACTGGTTTTAAATAAATTGGATATTATTTTGTGGATCGGAGGTCTGACCCTTTGTATTTGGTTTATGTAGTGATGGCTACCTGTCAGTATATTGTGCACTGGGTGGTTGCAGGTCTCTGCAACATAGGGCAGAGGGATATCTACTATATTATCTAGTGTACTATATGTTCACAAACTACCACAATATGGCCTATACAGTCTTGCAAATACTAATTAGACTATTGAACCAATATTATTTGTAGCATTAACCACTTCATTAAGGAACTTCAACCAACATGAATATGCTACAGCATGAAAATAAAATCTGACAGTCCAGTTCTAGATTTCCAATTAGAAACAAGAAGTTTGAGCGCCACCACAGGCTCTCATATTAATAGCGGCTATAGGTGGTCATTGGGCGCCAGGTGCCCATATAAATAATGGCTTTGGTCGTAAATCTGATAAATAGCGGGTGCCAGGGCTGCCCGCAATGCAAAATTCAGCTACAAATAGTGGGGGCTTGCATTCACTATTTGTATTGCGCATTTTGCATTGCGAGCGACCCTGGCACCCGCTATTTATCAGATTTCCAACCAAAGCCATTATTTATATGGGTGACTACGGCAGCCAAGAATTTAGATTTTTTTTTTATTTGCAGCGAACTGGCGGCAGGGAGTTAAAATAAATGTATGATATCATGGTTTGTATGTGTAGTACAGCTAAGAAATAGAACATTAGAAGCACAAATATGAGTGTAATATTTTTTCCAGTACAGGAAGAGTTAAAGGGAACCTAAACTGAGAGGGATGTTTCCTTTTAAACAATACCAGTTGCCTGGCAGTCCTGCTGATCTATGTGGCCTCAATAGTGTTTGAATCACACACCTGAAACAAGCATGCAGCAATCCAATCTGACTTCGGTCAGAGCACCTGATCTGCATGCTTGTTCAGGGGCTGTGGCTAAAAGTATAGAGACACAGGATCAACAGGAGAGTCAGGCAACTGGTATTATTTTAAAGGGAAGGTCCAAGCAAAATAAAAAAAATGAGTTTCACTTACCTGGGGCTTCTACCAGCCCCATGCAGCCATCTTGTGCCCTCGTAGTCACTCATTGCTGCTCCAGTCCCCCGCTGGCAGCATGCCGACCTCAGAGGTCGGCGGGACGCATTGCGTACATTTTTACGCATTCCCGCTAGTGCAGGAACATTAACACATACATTTTTACGCATTACTGGTTCAATGTGTAAAAATGTACGCATTGAACCAGTGATGCGTAAAAATGTATGTGTTAATGTTCCTGCACTAGCGGGAATGCGTAAAAATGTACGCAATGCGGCCCGCCGACCTCCGAGTTCGGCAAGCTGCCAGTGGGGGACTGGAGCAGCAATGAGTGACTACGAGGGCACAGGATGGCTGCATGGGGCTGGTAGAAGCCCCAGGTAAGTGAAACTCAATTTTTTATTTTGCTTGATCCTTCCCTTTAAAAGGAAAAATCCATATCCTTCTCAGTTTAGGTTCCCTTTAAGAAACTTCACTTGTTATCTATGCAAAAGATCCTCTCTGAGCTCTCGGATTATACATCAAAGAAATAGTCAGAGACAGATTTAGATAAGATTTTTACTGCAGGGAAGTTGAAAGAGTCATTAGCTCTGCTTGTGTTATAATTTAAAATACAGAGCGTGGCTTGTAATTGCAAATATGACAGAATTATGCAACGTTATATAAAAAAGCTATATATCTAACAATTAAAATATGAGACTATTTCCTTTGCTACTAATGTTCTATTAATTATTAATACTACAGATCCAAATCATTTCATTTAGGCATCAAGGGGAGTGGTTAAGGTTAGGCACGGGAGGGCAGGAAAAATAAGGCATTGAGGGGGACAGTTAAGGTTAGGTAGGGGGCATGGTTAAGGTTAGGCGTCTGGGTGGTTTAGGTTAGGCATCGGAGGGGGTGTGGTTAGGGTTAGGTTTAGTTGTAGTACAATATTGGTATTATTCATTTACCAATATTTTACTATCGTAATTGCAATGCAAAAGAGTAGTATATTGGTAAATTCACTGATATTCTCCTATTTTTGCATGTACGCTCCTAAATTATGCATCTATAGTACCTAAGCATGTGCGTAATTATATAGTACACTAGATAATGTGCTACTGCTGTGTTTAGCTGCAGTCCCGGGACTATTTGTATTTGCGCAGTTAGTGGGTAAAGCACTGCTGTAAATTACATATGACTGGAATTTGTACCAATAATAATTTATTAAGCATTATTTGTAAATGCAATACTGAAAGTCTATTTTTTAATTGTCTATACCTGTCCAATAGCACTTTATTCTATTTAATATTTATTTATATTAAACATTTATTATTATTTAGTATTTATATAGCGAGGACATCTTCCACAGCACTTTACAGAGTATATTGTCTTGTCACTTAACTGTCCCTCAGAGGGGCTCACAATCTATTACTCCAGTCTTAGCTGGAAACCAATATTGGGATAATTAAGCCTCTACATTGCTATTCTCCCCACAAATTAGTGACTGAACAAAACCAGAGAGAACTTGAAAATCAGAACAAGCTTGCACTTTTCACTAACTTACAGAAGGTGCTGGTCCATGATGACAGAATGGGTTCTAGACTAGGAGACTAAGGGCAATTGACATGAAGAGATGACACGGGTAATGAGATCATGCAACAGAAAATAATATTTTCTCAAACTGTTTGCGTTTACATACAGACTCAGTAATACATGGGAAGTTGTTAGGTTGTGATCTTTTTTTTAAGTACCCTGTTGGTACAATAATTTTTCCTGTTGAATGAACCTTTGACCTAATTAAATGCCCTGACAGGGGATTTGTCACTACTGTATAACCTTTCTGTCTAAACTGGTCATTTAGTTGGTGTGCTTCAGTTTGAAAAGTAGGGTCATCTGCAATAGCTGACCAATATTTCTAATTTTATGTAGAAGATACATATTTTCTGCTCTGAGCAAATGAGTCAAATGTCCTGCTCTGAGAGATTATATTTGCAATATTACCATTTTTCATTCATTCCTTTCACTTTCTAGTTTGTGACTGGCAGCACCTCATCATCCATAGCTGAAGCAGTGATAAATCTAGCTGTCTGAATGCAATTGTATGTTGCACTAGTAAATGGAGGACAGTGCATCTTCTTGTACCTAATGAGTTTTCGTAAACAAACTAATGTGTTGTCATTAGCAACCTTGAGATGCTTGCATACATGTCCTAACCACCCTTATACATTTCTTATAATCTGGTTGTTCTGGACAACCTATAGTTTGTGAATTCTCAGCTTACCATTTTGCAGCCTGTATTTTCCCTGCTAACCTCTCAGGCACTGATGTGACATTAACCTGAATCCAGCATTCCTTTGCCGAGGAGAGTAATGGAATTCTGAGGATTGTGGATGATAAAGAGGCGGAAGAACCTATTTTGCATTTTGTTACTGTCTGATAGCATTGACCTTTGTTTGCAATATAGCAGCCGTGAAAAGTCATTCACATTGAAATGTTTGGGGGGGTTGGGGGAATCAGCGCCATCAAAATATATCAACATGCACCCTCTCCTCCCATGGCTAAAATTCTAATTTGTGCATGGAAAATATATGGCCAGAAAGGATTGACATTCTGCTTGTCTTGTATCTGTTTCCAGAGGAGGAAGAGAGAGACATGGAAGCGTTAGAGGAATTCTTTCCTGAAGAACCCGTCAGCTCACCGAAGAGAAAGAAACCCAAAAAATCGAAAGAGAACAAGGCGACCAAAACAAAGAGGAGGAAAAAAGAGGTGAGTGTCGGGAGAGGCCTGACTGATTTCTATTTTCATGTGTGCTCTGGTTTATGATAACGTTCATTTCGCTGTGTCTGAGAAGCCTGAGCAGCCACCAAAGTCTGGCTGAATGCTGAGCGTGGCCTACTGATGAGATTATACTTAAAAAAAAATAATCTTTAAAATATGCATATGCTTTGTGTTTTTTAAGTGCAAATTTTATTTTTAAAGTGTTTTTAAAAGTATAACTGAAGATGTAAGTTTGAAATACGCTTTGGGTAGGAGTTGTAATAGCTTTAGGGAAATTAAGTAAGGTTTCTTTGAAGGACCGTTAGCGTTTTTATAGAGCAAAGGGCAAGAACCCTAAACGGCTCTGTATAGTGGGGGATGTATTATTCCGTGCAACTAAGGGCTATATGTGTACTACAAACCATAGGGTTTAGATGCATATCCTGGCTCAATGACGCAAAAGGGAATCATTCGCTTGGCTCCACCTGCTGTGCTGAGGTGATGCATTATGGATGTTTCATCAAGGATGAGAATAAGCAATCATACAATTACTTTCTGTTTTAAGGCAGGGCAAAACTGTATTTAGTCAGAAAAAATGAAAGAACACCTGGGTGTGCACCTTCCTTCTTTACCTCATGTGTGGCAAAACCATGCCTGAACTGGGCAGTTTTAGTGCAGTGAGCTGCATTTCTTCTTCACCCACTCACTGTTCTGAGGATGAGGGTACCATGTTAGAGTACCATATGATAATTTTGTAGTTACGATTATTTCGTCACAAACTTTTGTGTAAAACACGATTTTGTGTTACTCGGAATTTCTTGTAATTTTTTGTAACAACGAGAAATTATGAATGACACAAAATGAAACACAAAATTACCATACTTTCGCCTTTTGTACGTTGCTATTACTTCCAATAGGCTGCATCTGCACTGCGCTACCAAACGTGATCACGTGTGAGCCTGCGTGCTCCCGTGCTGCCACTTGTTAGCCCGGTTATCAATGAATGAGAACACAGTTCCCATTAATTGATCAAAGTCCCCATTAGAAAGACAGACAGGCTTCTTTTAGAAGCCCCGTTCTTTCTAAAGAAAAAAAAAGTTTCCCGTTTTCCCTTCACTTCCTGTAAGCGAGAGAGCTCGCTTACAGGACAAACAAAAATAATGTGACTGTGACCACCTTGTGGCCAAATAGTAAAACTACATCTACATACATTTTTTTCAATAAATACAATTCATTACATTTAAAATTAACTGTTTACCCCCCACACTCCAATAAATACCCACATTTTTTAATAAAAACAAAACAAAACATAAATAGTTACCCAAGGGTCTGAACTTTTTAAATATGCATATAAAGAGGAAATATTACTATTATTTTTTAAATTATAAGCTTGTAAATAGTGATGGATGCAAAACTGTAAAAATGCACCTTTATTTCCAAATAAAATTTTGGCGCCATACATTGTAATAGGGACATAATTTAAATAGTGTAATAACCGGGCAAATAAAATACGTGGGTTTTAATTACGATAGCATGTATAATTTTAAGGCTGTAATGACTGAGAAATAGGCCCAGTGCATACCAAAACCGCTAGCAGATCCACAAAACGCTAGCGGTTTGTGGTGCGGATTGCGACATTTGGCCCGTGCACACCGAGCGGATTTTGATACGATCTGCCGGCCGCATCCGCCCGACAATCCACTTGGCTAATGTATTTGAATGGGCTGGTGCACACCGGTGGTTTGCGTTTTTTTTTGCTAGAAACCTCAAACCTCCGGTGTGCACCAGCCCATTCAAATACATTAGCCAAGCGGATTGTCAGGCGGATGCGGCCGGCGGATCCGCTCGGTGTGCACTGGGCCATAATGATTTTTTTCCTATTTGTTTCTTAATATTCCTGTTAAAATGCATTTTAAAAAAATAATTCTTAGCAAAATGTACCACCCAAAAAAAGCCTAATTAGTGACGGAAAAAAACAAGATATAGATCAATTTATTGTGGTAAGTAGTGATAAAGTTATTGGCGAATTAATGTGAGGTGAAAATTGCCCAGATGCATAAGGTGAAAAACGACTGAAGGCTGAAGTGGTTAATGTAAAATTACGACATTAAATCACAAAATTATTTTGTGTTGTGATTACACTAACACAAAATTTTGGCTCATCACTAATAGCTCGCTCCGGCTTGCAACCACATGTCTACCAGCAACTTCTGAACTGGCCACTATTGCTCCAGGCTCACTGCAGTCACGTGACGGTGAGCTTGGAGCTTTAGCGTAGTAGTTACGTATGACAGGTAAACAAGCAAGCTGCAGCATGTAACGATCGGTGTCAGCACGCAGAGAGAATCTGATTATTGGCGATCTGCAGTATCACCAAGAATGCAGATATATACCTGATTATTGATGATCTGCAGTATCACCGATAATCAGATATATTGCTAACCTCTGGACACCCAGCAAGGAAACACAATAAAGACAGTAATATATCACGGTAATGTGGAAATATCCACCACACGGCAATTCCTCAGAGGTGTGGTTACCTCTGAATGGGAACCCCGTGAGTGATATCCTCTAACCAGGCAGAATGAGGAATCTCGACCCCTAGCAGCAATCGTCTGCTTGGGGCAGGTGTCTCGGAGAGGCAAGCCTCAGAGATAACCCTCCAGTGGGAGACGTTCCACTGAAGGGAGAAAGGTCAGACAGGCAAGGGTTCAGCAACAGAGATGGCGGCAGAGGTACAGGAGCGGAAGGCAGAAGAGTAATCGGTAATCAGGCAGAGGTCGGCAACAAGAATCAGATAAGCAAAAGTACAATAGCGTAGAGAGAGAGAGTAGTCAAGGATAGCTGAAGTCAAAACACAGATACAATATCAAAATACAATCCTAACTAAGGTGTGAAATCCTTAGTATCAACACCAGGGCACTGAGCTAAGGTCTGAGCGCTACCACAGAAGTGTATTCACGACAGCAGACAAGGAGCAACTGAACACAGGCTCCTTATATGCTGGGAGCGCATCTGCAACGCCACCCAGTCGCCCGACCAATCAGAAGGCCTCCTGAGGTCAGCTGACTGGATAGTCAGCTGACCCTCCTACATAGGAGGTAAAAGTCCTGCCTCCTTGCGCGCGCGCGTGCTACCCTCTGCCTCTGTGTGTTGGAGAGGCCAGGCTTGGGGTCCGCGTACGAATGCGGACCGGGGTCCGCCAACTGCGCTGCAAGACCCGCCGCCATGCCGCCAGCCGCGGTGGCGGTATCCCCACACACTTGCGCCGGTGATTCCGCCTGCGATGCGGAACCCGCCGGCTGGGAAGCGGAGACCACCGCCATGTTGCTCTGCGGGGCGGCATTGTCTCCGCAACCTATTACAGTACCCCCCCTTGAGGAGTGGACTCCGAACACTTCCTATATGGTCTCTCAGGATGTAACTGATGAAATCTCTTCCTCAATCTCTCGACATGCATACGATCCTCTGGAACCCAGGACCTGTCCTCTACCCCATACCCTTTCCAATGGACCAAATACTGCACCGAATTCCGCACTAGGCGAGAATCCAAGATCTTCTCGACTTCAAACTCTGTCTGGCCCTCTACCACAACTGGGGGGTGGGGGGGGGAGGAATCCACATACACTGCCGGCTTCAGCAAGGAGACGTGGAACGATCTCCCACATCTCATGCTGGCTGGAAGGTCAATAACATAAGAAACCTCATTGATCTTTTTGACCACCGGATAAGGTCCTATGAACCTAGGACCCAACTTGGTGGACGGTTGTCTGAGTGCCAAATGTTTTGTTGACACCCACACCTTGTCTCCTGGAGCAAAGTGCCACTCAACAGACCGTCTCTTATTGGCCTGTTTCTTTTGTCTCTGAAAGGCTATGCCTAAATTTCTTTTTACCTGTCCCCAACAATCCCTGAAATCCCTCTGCCAATCCTCTAGGAAAACGTGTGGGACCTGTAAACACATCCATTCCACTGACAGGATACTAATACCAGGTACACAACAGGAATACAAAGTACAAGGCACCTATTCCTGCGACTCATCTAATGTGGTATACGTGATCATGTGTGCAAAATGCCCCAAAGGAATTTATGTGGGAGAAACAAGTCAACCACTGCGTGATCGCATGACACACCACAGATCCACTATTAACAGCAGGAAAAAGGATATTACAAAATATACTGATCTCCCAATACCAACACACTTTTGTTTACCTGGACACAGTTTAAGCGATTTTCGCGTCACTGTATTAATGGGTGGCTTCAAATCGGGAAACATGAGACTAACACAAGAAACTAAGTTTATACATTGGTTCAAAACTGTAGAAGATGGTTTAAACAAGGACTCTAACTTCTTGTGCTGGTACGATGGGTTTTAAGTGCCACAATTCTTTTAATTTAAATTTTTCTATCTTTTCATTCATTTTTGTGCCATATGCTGTGTAAGATGGAATTCACTGTCACTATTCATTTTATTTGCTTTCAGGTGCTGGCTTTAAATGCCACAATTCTCTTAAGCTTAGAATTAATGGTGCATGTA
The DNA here is from genome assembly GCF_040937935.1 of Hyperolius riggenbachi. NCBI lineage: Eukaryota > Metazoa > Chordata > Amphibia > Anura > Hyperoliidae > Hyperolius > Hyperolius riggenbachi. The sequence goes on along the minus strand of NC_090651.1, from coordinate 232,924,538 downwards.
ACCAAGCCAGTCACCATTTGAATTCGGAATTTACGATGTCTCCCCATCACCAGAGTCTGCTTTATGTCATGTTGAGGATTCTATTGATCTTATCAGTTTAGATAGGATGCCTGGGAAAGCCTCCTCAGTAACAGTTAAGGCATCTAATTACATTTATGTTTGCTAAAGAATGTTTCTCCTCTGTATGTCAGTGTATATAAGCTGTGTTTTCCAGTTCTGGTCAGGAACCAGTCCGACGAAGGCTTTTTATAAGTCGAAAGCTCACTGTTTATCCATCTCTAAGTTAGTCAATAAATGGTATCATCCTGATTCAAAACTTCTTGCCAATCCTCTAGGGCAGGGAAGGGGGAAGAACACACAGGCAATGGGGAAAACTTAGGGGATTTTTCTGACACAACCTGAAAAGGAGACAACCCTGTTGACGTACTCTTCAGGTTGTTGTGCGCAAACTCGGCAAAGGGCAAAAATTTAACCCATTCGGTTTGCGAGTCCGCCACATAGCATCTCAGGAACTGTTCCAGGGCCTGATTAACCTTTTCAGTCTGCCCGTTGGTCTGTGGGTGATACCCTGAAGGGAAGGACAGGTTCATACCCAATGTATGGCAAAGCCTATCAGAAACTACATCATCCGGGATTCCGTGTAACCGGAAGACGTGTTGTATAAAAAGGTCGGCCAATTCTTGGGCTGAGGGAAACCCTTTAAGTGGAACGAAATGGGCCATCTTGCTGAACCTGTCTACAATTACCCAGATGACTGTCATACCTTCGGACCTGGGGAGCTCGCCAACGAAATCCATGGACAAATGGGTCCACGGTTCACTTGGTACTGGCAAGGCTTGTATGGTGCCCACCGGAGCCAGGCGAGAAGGTTTGTTCCTGGCACAGACAACACACTCTCTAACAACTTCTCTGCAATCTGAAGCCAATGACGGCCACCACACACACCTAGTGAGCAGATCTAGAGTGCGAGTGACCCCAGGGTGACCTGCATTCTTATGGGCATGGAACAGCTCCATGATTCGTAATCGGAAAGGAAGTGGCACGAAGAGAACCCCTTCCAGCTTCCCTTGCGGGGTATCTAACTGATAATCAGCTAGTGTGGCTGCCCAATCCTCCCAGGTCTCAACTGCAGCTAGCACCACCTTGGGAGGCAGAATACCCTCGGGGGATGTTGACTGGGCTGTCTCCGGCTCAAAACATCTGGAGAGGGCATCTGCCTTGACATTTTTAGAACCTGGAGTGTACGTAATGACAAATCTGAAGCGTGTAAAGAACAAAGACCAGCGGGCCTGTCTGGGAGTAAGTCTCTTGGCGCCCTCAATGTACTCCAGGTTCTTATGGTCAGTAAAGACACTAATGGTATGTTCTGCACCCTCAAGCCAATGACGCCATTCCTGAAAGGCTAGCTTGATGGCAAGGAGTTCCCTGTTGCCTACATCGTAGTTTCCCTCAGCAGGAGAGAATCTACGTGAAAAGTAGGCACAGGGATGTGTCTTGCCCTGCACACCTGAACGCTGAGACAGGACCGCCCCCACCCCAATCTCCGAGGCATCTACCTCTACCATGAAGGGAAGAGTGACATCGACATGTCTCAATATTGGTGCAGAGCAAAATAGTATTTTAAGGGTGTTGAAGGCTGACTGGGCCTCTGAGGACCAATGGTACGGGTCCGCCCCTTTCTTAGACTAGTCAGAGGGGCTACTACCGAAGAGAATCCCTTGATAAATCTCCGGTAGTAGTTAGCAAAACCAAGGAATCTCTGAAGTGCCTTTAAGCCTACCGGTTGCGGCCACTCTAAGACAGCTGAAACCTTTTCTGGGTCCATAGAGAGACCTGATGTTGAAATAGTGTATCCCAGAAAAGGAATTTGAGTGACCTCAAAGAGGCACTTCTCTAGTTTTGCATACAATAAATTTTGTCTCAATCTCTTTAAAACATATTTGACATGCTTGCGATGCTCGACGAGGTTTGGAGAAAAAATCAGTATGTCATCAAGGTATACCAAGACAAACTTCCCCAACACCTCCCTGAAGACCTCGTTAATCAATTCTTGGAAGACGACCGGGGCATTACACAACCTGAAGGGCATAACTTGATACTTGTAATGCCCGTCGGGTGTATTGAAGGCCGTCTTCCACTCGTCACGAGCCCTAATGCGCACCAGGTTGTATGCCCCACGTAGGTCCAATTTTGAGAAAATACTGGCATTGGTAATCTGGGCAAAGAGATCGTCTATCAAAGGCAATGGATAGCGATTCTTTATGGTTATCTTGTTTAGACCTCGGTAGTCAATACAAGGTCTAAGACCACCATCTTTCTTTTGAACGAAAAAAAGCCCCGGCCGGTGACCGGGAAGGGCGGATGAACCCCTTTGCCAGGTTCTCAGTAATGTACTCCCGTATTGCCAATTTCTCCAGTCCGGAAAGATTATAGAGATGACACCTAGGGGACATACAACCAGATCTTAGGTCGATAGGGCAGTCGAAACTCCGATGTGGTGGGAGTTTGTCAGCGGACCTAGGACAAAACACATCCGCAAATTCAGCGTATTGTGCTGGTACCCCTTTAACCTCTACCTTGGCAGCGCAAATGGCAATCCTCCCCAAACAATGAGTGTGGCAATAAGGTGACCAGCTGAGCAAGAACAAGAAACTGTAAACTCTCCTTATGTAGAACCCCTATCGTGCATGACAACCTTGGGGTCTGAGATAGAGGTTGTCTACAGTAGGGGAGAATCATCCACTGCTGTGACGACTATTTGTCGGTCTAAGAGTTGTAAGGGAACACCCAGTCCTTTCACAAATTCGTAATCAATAAAATTGGCCGCGGACCCAGAGTCCACGAAAGCTTTTGTACAAACAGTAAAATTCCCCGAGGAAATGGAACACGGGAGGAGTAACCGACTATTCTGATTTAGAGGTAAGCTCTGTGCGTCTAGGGTATTACCTCTAACTACACCTAGACAGCAGCGTTTCCCGATTTCCTGGGGCAATTTTGAGCAATATGACATTGCTCTGCGCAATATAAACAAAGATTTTCTGCCCTTCTGCTTTCTTTCTCGGCCCGAGTCAACCGAGAATGTCCGATTTGCATCGGTTCGTCAGTAGGAGGGGTAGGCGATGAGGATGCATAAGAGAGAGCTCTTACTGCATTCCTGCCTATCGATTGGCGCTGATAGCGCAATCTGCGGTCCGCACGTATCGCCAAGGAAATGTCGTCATCGACGGACTTGGGTTCTGGGTGTCCTAACATCAATTCAGAGACTGCGTCTGATAGGCCTGAGAGGAAGCAGTCTAATAAGGCATAGGACCCCCACCTGGATGACACGGCCCACCTTCTGAATTCGGCCGCATAAACCTCAACCGAATCTCGACCCTGCTTGAGAGTTTTGAGCTTCCTCTCAGCCGTGATCGAAGCATCCGGGTCATCATAAATTATAGCCATTGATTTAAAAAACTCCTCAACTGACGTCAGTGCTGTATTCTCGGGTGAAAGACCGTATGCCCAGGTTTGTGAGTCCCCGGACAATAAGGACTTAATAAAGGTCACCCTTTGCTGCTCAGTACCTGACAAAGTTGGTCGTAGCTCAAAATAAGACAAAACCCGGTTGCGAAAGTTCTGGAAGTCAGATCTTTGCCCTGAAAAATTTTCGGGCACTGACATACGGAGATCTGTGACCGGAGGGGATTGCACAGTGGCCACAGTCGTCTGCAAAACCCGTACAGACCCAGCCAATTGGTCGATCTGAGTCTGCTGTGACTTAACCACCTCAATGAGGTTGTTAAGCGAGGTGGTTAGGGTCTCGACCTGACTGTGACTGCGTAGTGTATCCATACTGTATGGTCTGCTGTTCTGTAACGATCGGTGTCAGCACGCAGAGAGAATCTGCTTATTGGCGATCTGCAGTATCACCAAGAATGCAGATATATACCTGATTATTGATGATCTGCAGTATCACCGATAATCAGATATATTGCTAACCTCTGGACACCCAGCAAGGAAACACAAAAAGACAGTAATATATCACGGTAATGTGGAAATATCCACCACACGGCAATTCCTCAGAGGTGTGGTTACCTCTGAATGGGAACCCCGTGAGTGAGATCCTCTAACCAGGCAGAATGAGGAATCTCGACCCCTAGCAGCAATCGTCTGCTTGGGGCAGGCGTCTCGGAGAGGCAAACCTCAGAGATAACCCTCCAGTGGGAGACGTTCCACTGAAGGGAGAAAGGTCAGACAGGCAAGGGTTCAGCAACAGAGATGGCGGCAGAGGTACAGGAGCGGAAGGCAGAAGAGTAATCGGTAATCAGGCAGAGGTCGGCAACAAGAATCAGATAAGCAAAAGTACAATAGCGTAGAGAGAGAGAGAGTAGTCAAGGATAGCTGAAGTCAAAACACAGATACAATATCAAAATACAATCCTAACTAAGGTGTGAAATCCTTAGTATCAACACCAGGGCACTGAGCTAAGGTCTGAGCGCTACCACAGAAGTGTATTCACGACAGCAGACAAGGAGCAACTGAACACAGGCTCCTTATATGCTGGGAGCGCATCTGCAGCGCCACCCAGCCGCCCGACCAATCAGAAGGCCTCCTGAGGTCAGCTGACTGGATAGTCAGCTGACCCTCCTACGTACGAGGTAAAAGTCCTGCCTCCTTGCACGCGCGAGAGCTACCCTCTGCCTCTGTGTGTTGGAGAGGCCAGGCTTGGGGTCCGCGTACGAATGCGGACCGGGGTCCGCCAACTGCGCTGCAAGACCCGCCGCCTTGCCGCCAGCTGCGGCGGCGGTATCCCCACACACTTGCGCCGGTGATTCCGCCTGCGATGCGGAACCCGCCGGCTGGGAAGCGGAGACCGCCGCCATGTTGCTCTGCGGGGCGGCGTTGTCTCCGCAACCTATTACACAGCACCCTCTAATGTGCATTCTGCATCGGCTTCAATGCACGCTTTGCATCCCCCAGCATGCTCCAAGGCGTGTTCTGCAAGTGCGGCTACTGTTGCACATGGAGGGGTCAACTAATCAGCGGGCCATAGCTTTTTTAGGCAAAATTTAGGGGGGGGGGATGGGTAGCAAGTGCACAGGTCAGCTTATGCATGCGTATCTACTGTACTTCTTATGGGGGAAATTTACGGTAAATCCTTTGATTTTTGTTTACAATTTCTTAAGGAGATTCAGAGATGAAAAACTAAGAAGAATCGATACTTACCCTGGCGCTTCCTCCAGCGCCAGAAACACGTGTGAGTCCCTCGTCGTCTTCCCGCAATCTGCCATTCAGCCCCGGTAACTTGCTCAGTCACATCAGTCCAGGTCTACTGCCCATGTGCAGTGGGTCCCCGCACACGCAAAAGACCCAGATTGATCCCGACTGAGCAAGTTACCGGGGCTGATCTCGGCTGAATGACAGACCGCGAGAGGACGGCGAGGGACTCACACGTGTTTATAGGAATCGATTTTTCTTAGTTTTTCATCTCTAAGTCTCTTTAATAAAATATTTAATAAGCTCATGTGTTGTATGAATTTAGCTATGAATGTTAAACCTTTTTTTTTTTGCCTCTAAAGTACCATGACACTTACTTTGCTGGATTTTCTGACAGGAAAGCCCAGTTATGTTTGCATGTTTACAGCTGAGTAAACAATAGACTGCCCTCTCTAATTTACTTTGCTGGAATAAGGCTGAAGGGTTGTGTCCTTTTTGTGTATGTAATGGAGCATGGTATTATCTGGTCGCAGAATTGCATCTGTTTTTCAAGCTTTCATTGTAGACCTCACATGGAATAGACTGTAACTGGTAAATAAAAAGGGGAGCAGAAAAAAAAAATGTTCCTTATCATTTGAAGAATTTATTTAATACTGATGGTCCTTTAACTAAAAGTAATATTTGTGTGTGATGATCGCCTGTTGTGTTGTAAGTGTACATGATTGGTCTAGTATTAAAAAGGAATTTTACTGAAGGACAGTACAGTAGAGTCTCGTTATCTGGCACTGATGGGGATTGGCTGATGCCTTCACCACTGTCGGCAATTTGTGCTGGGTTGTTGAGCATGCTGGTTAGTTAATTCCAGATAACCAGGACTCTACTGTAGTAGGTAAAAAAATAAAGAAATACATTGGAAGATATATTAAAAAATATTCATATTCGCCATGTAATTTTGTCATGTTGTTTGATCCACATTGATCCACCTGTGGCTCATCATCTTTACCACTGGCAGATAAGAAAAAAAAAAGAAGGGACAGCACCATTGCCATCGGTGGTTTAACTTATACATATATGGGGCTTCTTTGCCCCCCCCCCCCCCCCAGTGTTTAAAGTCCCTAGTTGTCCTCCAGGTCTCCTCTATTATTCTCCTCTATTGTCTCCCTAATTAAAGTCTGTGGCTGAATAGTGCACTACGGCGTATGCACTGTCCCGGCCATGTGCCTCAATGGTGCTCCAGCATGCGCAGTTACAAGTCTTTACAGACTGCGCATATGCAGAGTGATCGAGGAGGCATGCAGCTGGGACAGCACATGTGCCTCGAATATACAATACTGGTGCCAAGAAGTACCCGAGCCATACCTTGTGACATGTACCTGCATACTGGAAGTGACGCGAGTCCTCCATCCCTTTCTCTGACCACAGTCCCACCCACTTCTGGCACTACCAGTATGTGGGTGCCCATCACTAGGGCCAACTCAGGTGTAGCTAACCATTCCCAGACACACCCAATCTATGACATCAGTCCCTGGTAAACTTCCCCTCTCCCCTCCAACAAGGATATAAGTAGCACCAAGGGAAAAATGGGTGATGACTGACATGCCTGAATGGGTGTATAAGAGGGATGTGAAATACATGTGTGTGTATATATATATATATATATATATATATATATATATATATATATATATACATACACAGTATATATACTCATACACCTTATCAACAGCTAAGATCAGAAGAAATACTACAGATTCGAGCGGTGAGCAATGCTTGAGATTATTGTTTCAGCATTATTTTGCTGGCGGGGTGGATATTACATTTATTGATTTCTGCTAATGTTACGCTGATGGAAAATAAGCTTGTTTTTTCTCCTGCACAAAGCTGCACCCAAAGCCTTTGTAGATATTGTTGCACACGACAAAGCATAGTTATATTCATGGACAATCAAAGATGTAGAAGATCCATTAATGGGAACACCCCAGACGTTGAAAGTAAATTTCACAACAAAAGTACTGGGTATGCGGAATGTATCTTGTCTGGACAAACTCCACTATTACTGAGAGAAAGGCAATCTCTTTAGCTCAGCTCTATACATTGCAGGGATTCATGGCAAACCTTACGTCAATCTGATTACATGTAAGCCTGGTAAAACATATCCATACAAAACCAAATTTACAACAGAGACTGTGATTTGGGAGCTTTCATATTCACTGGTAATCACTAGATTAGACCAGGTGTGGAAAATTAGCAGTTCAAGACACTATCTGCATGGAGTTTCTTTGTTAACCTTAAGTTTGTTTTGGTCTGAACTCAGTTGGAGCAAGACCTCTCAGCGCACCCTCTTTGGTTGTGCTCCCAAATTGCAGTGTACAGCAATCACACGGCCAGGAGGGTTCTGAGCATGTGCAGGAAATATTTGTAACCACACATGCCCAGGATGCTCCCGGCCGAGACTCCTGCAGACAGCCATGGCACAGTGCATGAGAAGGAGGCACACTAGTGGACAGAGTAGGCACATTTCAGGGAAAGCTCCAGAGACTGGGGGAAGTAGGCCGGCCACGCTGAGGGGCCAGAGAGTTTTTGAGGGCACTGGAGATACCCCAGGTATGGCCACCTTGTGTTGTTGTTTTTTTAAGTTCAGATGTGCTTTACAGTGTAAATACTGTTGCTGTTAAAAACTACCCTACCTGGTCCCACTTCATGCCCTAGTCATTCTTCCAACATTCACGGCCCATTTCTACTATCGTGAATTCGCATGCGTTTTTCGCATGCAAATTCGCATAGCAATACAAGTGAATGGGACTGTTTCCACTTGTCAGGATTCCTTTGCGTTTTTCTGTGCAGAAAAAATTTGCATGGCAGAGCCATCAGAATTCGCATACCGCTATGCGAATTGCATACAATGTATTTAATAGGAAATTCGCATGAGGTTTGGGTATGCGAATTTTCATGTGAATTTGCATGCAAATTCGCATAGAAACAATGGAAAAGCACAACAGCACTGCCATGGTTAAATTTGCATACATCGGCATCCATGCGAATTCGCATGAAAATTTGCATAGACCCGCATGTAAAATTCTAAGCCGCATGCAAATTTTTACCGCGGCGATTCGCACCGCACAAGTGGAAATGCAGCCTCAATCCTAATACCTCTTCTTCTAACCATAATTATGTGTGATGCAGCATACTGTGTTGCTGCATGTGATTAGACTGCCCATACAATTGTATGGCCATGTTTGCACCACTGCATTGTAACAGACCACATTATCCAAACCCATTTTCTGTAGTGTGTTTTTGGATAAAGCATGCATTAGCAAGCACAATACCATAACACTCTTCATGCTATGAAAAGCAACATGCATGTTAGAACTTCCTAAATGCATGTTGCGTAATGCCTGCATGCAGCTTGGGTGTTATGCAATGCCCAATAACGTGAACTTAGCATTACTGTCCTCAAATTGCTGCCTCTACCCGCTGTTTCACCCTGACCTCCCTCCCCCCCACACACACATTCTTGGTGCATCTGTAGGCTAGCAATGTGTCTGTACGTCATCAATCCCAAATACCTTGTAGATGTGTATGAGGCTTTCATCTGAAACTTGTGTACGAGGTCATGGTGGATTTGTGTGTAGCTTTAGTTTAGTGTCTTGATTAATGTTTCGTTTTTTTGGAATGATTTTGGAGTTCTCTATTTTGCACTGGAAATGTTTGCAGCCCGACATAGTTAACCTGCAATAGTGTTCTCTGCCTATAGAGACTTCAGCGGCCTCATTGATCAAATTCCAGAGCTGGCGGACTGCATGCAATGTATCTGAGCCCACGTTTTATGATTTATAATCATCATTTTACCAAAGCGCAAGGAGTCTGGTTGCTGGAATCTCAGTTGCACAGAATGCGCTTATATCTGTTGTTCTGCAAATATTTTATTTCTGCACTATAATAATGAGATGGAGGATTGATGAGGCACAACTTGGTCCACAGAAAAAATATTAGACAACCCAGATTTTATGGATCACTGTGTCTGAAATAAGAATTATTATTTCTGCCCATAGCAACCAGTCAAATTCTTATTTTGTTTCTTTGGCCATAGCAGCCAGTCGAATTCTTATTTTGTTTTTTGTTTTTATTTGTTTTTCTCAGAACTGGAAATCTATAGACATGTAAGCATTACATAGAGTAGAGTGTAAACTGAAGGTATCCCATGGGATGCTATGCAAAATTATATAGCACCGGCAAGATGGCTGCTATTTGAGTGAGATGTTCTAGGCTATCTAGTACAAGCACTATACTGGAGCTTCCTACTTTGCCAACACCACAGATCTCTTTAGCCCAAAATAAGGCACCCAATGGGTCAAAATCCAGCTACAGAATGAAAATCCCCCCTCAAGCACCCCAGGGTTCTGCTGAGCTGAACCTATGTGATGCCACACTGCTAGATGGTTTAAAGCCTAAATTAGCATTGTAGCTCAACACAAAAATAAGGATGCTCAGAAATCGGACTAATCAAAAGAAGAGAAAATTATAGAGTGCTGGCCACACAGGGAATCAATTAAAAAAGTGCAGATAGCCTTTATTATAAACTGTGTTACAAAACCTTAATTGCTCTATATCCATTGTAAAAGAACCAAAGAAAGGACATATCGGGGTGGACCTCCTGCTGGATCATGCTCACCAGACCTCTCACTCTGAACCAACACATACACGACCGTAACAATTAGCATCCACTGATTGTTGCATGCACTATTGTGTAGCTCTTAGCTACAGTTCAGTTCCTTCAACAGTAGAGAATCTCCATTCGGATTAAACAGTTGGCATCATGTTAGTTGCATGGCTGCAGCTGTAGCTGTGCTCAGATTCCGGACCTGGGAACTTGAAGAGCAGTTAGTTCCTACTACTGTTAATGAATCCCAGGAAAAGTTGACCTCAGTGACACTGCATTTGGAAAACTCAGAGAATGGGGCCCAACACGTGAACCTCACAATTAGTGAAGTACCTGACTCCATTACTGACCTCAGTCTTACCATAACAGAGCTATTTCAAGCTATTCCAGTGGATAACTTGATTCTGACAAGATCCAAAGAGCTTTAATCCTACATAGACCCACAGGCCTTCCCAGAGGCATTATAGTCAAGCTGAAATCCTACCACAGGATGGAAACCCTATTGCCTGTGGGTTACAAAAAGAAGCCAGTCAGCTTTCAAGGTAACAATTATCACATTTATGTCAATATTTCCCCAGCTACAACTGCAAGGATATGCCAGACAAAGACTTCTATCACAATTCTAGCTTCGCGGTAACATTAATTTGTACATACTCTGAGAGCTCATATATGTTTTGATACTGGAGGAAGCAAGGCAAATTCAGGAAAGACTACATTGTACTTTTCTTTCCAACTTGGAGAGCTCTTCGCAATAAGAAGACTCTGCAATCACAATAGAGGCAAGTCCTTTTGCACCGGGTTGGCAACATAAATTGCCCAAGTCATGCAGATCACCTGATTGATGGAAGCCTAACTTAAATGCATCAGGTCCTCTGTAGAAGTTGGGAGCACCATTTGTTAAATATTTGAACTTCGCACACCACTTAGCCTACCTTAAAATATAGTCACTTGCCTCTCCATATTTAAAGAAGAACTGTAAAGAGAATTTTTTTTTACAATATAGGGAAATCAGAAGAGATAAGTAAAAGAGAAGAAAAATCCTCTTACCCTGTCAGTGTGATGGTATTATTATTATTGATTTATAAAGAGCCATATTATTCCATGGTGCTGCACAAAGTATAGAAAAAGTGCCTCTTGCAGCATCGAAGGAATCATGTTTACTAGTGTTGCACAGAACTGGAGGTTTTTTTCTTAATTTCCTCAATGGAGACACACTATTTTTTCCTTATATAGATACCCAAGTTTATCCAGATTGCTTAGGACCCTGTTTCACACTTGAAAGCGCTGCAAAATCCGAGCTATTTTGTAGCAACTCTTGTTTGCAAACCTCATTCAAGGAGCGATGCTCGTTCCCTGAACAAGAATTACAAAGGCAATTGTGGCAAAATGTTGCCACAATTTTTAGAATGAAACAGTCTGCTTTTCACACTTTGTCATTTTCTGCTATTTTTCTTCTCTCCACTAGGCTGCTATGTCAGTGCTGTTTGATCCTGTGCTACTGCTGCTGCTTTTTCTCTGCTCTCCGCTAGATTGGGTTGCTATGATGATGCTGTGTCTGATCCTCCTTTATCTACAAAATTATATTATGCTACCGATATTAAAGGCTTGACATCTCAGCACTCATTGCTCCTACACACTCCAAATATTTGAGTGTAGGGAGGGGACCCCTCAAACTACATCTGTGCCAAATTGCAGCCTGGTTCCTGAGATAGGCTATATCAATGCTATCTTGTGAACCAGAGGGGCTGGGGGACTTTAATTTGGCATAGATGTAGTTGGGAGGGGGGGGGGGGCTGGGGAGTCCCTTCCCTACTCTTAATTTGGATTGTGTCTAAAATATGAGTGCTCAGATATCCAGCCTTTAATATCAGCATATGCAAATCAGGAATGAGCTGCATATGATGTCAATACCCACAAGGCCGTGCATCAGTAGGCCGAATTTTAATTAGGCCTACACTGTGAGCAGGGTTTCACCTCTTTAAAATTGCCTACCCTCCATCTACCACACCTTTACTCTCTCAGCCCAGTACCTTTTCCGCAGCCCTACCTTATGTGTCCCCCTCCCCTTTATATTGTAAGCCTTTGGCAGGGTCTCCCCTCCTTATTGTGTCCTTACACCCTTCCCATGGACTAACTCGGACTTGAATTGCTGGGTCTCTGTCGCATGATCATGCATCTTATACCGTTTGCATGTATAACCTTGTGCTATGTTGTATAACCGCTTACTTGCTCTCTGTCACTCTATGTTTATATTGTATGTAGCCCTATTTATTCTCCAGCACTTTGTAATATGCTGGTGTTTTTATAAATACATGGTCTAAGCATAGGAGCCAATCAGTTCCCTTTCATTACTAATCTTTGCTAGGAAAATTACATCTGGAAGAGGGTTGCTATAGCAACATACTTTATTTTTCTCCTCTGCATTTTCATAAACTAGGCCCGCTGACGACTGATGCAGGGACAAGAGTCGCACTTGTTGTCCGCCTTTTGAAAAATGGTAAAATCACCTCATTATAAAGATGGCTGGGCAAACAGCCAGGCAAAGCAGCCAGACCTGCCAAAATACAAGAACATCCTGCAGGTCATACTCTCTGTAGATATATTGCATTGTTTTCTGGAAAAGCTTAATTACATGAGACTTCCATAAATTTACATAAGAATTAGGTTTCAATAAGAGTAAGGGCATGTTCCTATGATCTCTGGATAAAACTCACCACCATCACCTGGGATGTTCACACCTAGCAGCTGACTGCTCTCTTACAGAGGGTTAACACTTTAGTCATTTTTTGCTGTCAATTTTTTGCTTGCAATATATGTTTTATAGTGAACCAGAAGTGACGTGACATGATGAGATAAACATATACACATATGATACTAGCTCTACTAACATGGGCATAAATAGAAAGCCCCGGGCCCCCCTGCAAAAAAAAATTCCACCCCCCCCCCCCCTAGGGCCCGCTCGGGGACTTTTTGGGGGCAGGAGGGGTCGCAGCATAAGAGGAGAGCTGTGGCCGCAGATTGGTGGGGAGGGGGGAAATTCCTCCCTCACCTCGGGCACTCCTCTCAGCGCTCCCCTTCTGCAAGCAATCATTGGTGGTGCTCGTGGCGGCAGCAGGCAAGATGAGCACATGCCTCCTTCTGGCCGGAGGTCTCCGATCACTAAGTGCTTCATAGAACTTCCTGTTTACACAGGAAGTTCCATAAAGCACTTAGTGATCGGAGACCGGCCAGAAGGAGGTATGTGCTCAGCTTGCCTGCCGCCGCCACGGCTGCCACGAGCACCACCAATGATTGCTTGCAGGAGGGGAGCGCTGAGAGGAGAGCCCGAGGTGAGGGAAGGGGGGGGGGGGGATTTCCCCGCTCCCCACCGATCTGCGGCCACAGCTCTCCTCTTATGCTGCGACCCCTCCTGCCCCCAAAAAGTCCCCGAGAAGGCCCTAGGGGGGCCCTGGGCCCCCCCGCAACGGCAGGGGTCACATCCCCTATTGTTATGCCAGTGTCTACTAAGAAATTATGTGAAGTCTCTTTCTGTTTTCCAGTACAGGAAGAGTTACAATATTTGAGTTGTTATTAATGCAAAAGAGCTTCTTTGAGCTTGTTGACTCATTTTTTCAAAGTCAGCCCTATTAGAATTCGTAGGTCTCAGTTACTTTAAAGACTACCTACAGCCAAAAAAAGTTTGAACAGCAATACATATATGCAATCTATGCACTGTGTACAGTTAGATAAACATAAAAAGTTTACATCTGGTATATTGCAATGGATAGAACAGACTCACATTTAGATCTGCTGTAGCACCGCCATCTTGCTTCTCATGCTGAAGCCAGGGACAGTACACCCTCAGCTTTGTGCCTCCCTTCCAGTATTTGTCCAGGGCTGTATTTAGGGTTTGGGCTCCCCTAGGCACCCAAAGCCTATGACGCCCCCCCCCCCCCCCCGGGGAGGGCATGCGGCGAAAAATGGGAGTGGTCAAATACTGCAGTGGGCGTGTCCATAACATACAGTGGGTGTGGCAATTAAAATTTCCTAGTAAGAGTGCAGTCCAAAGTCGGTGGGGCCATGTTTTCTCCCCAGGTATAATTAAAGTGACCCTAAAAAAGCAAGTAGGAAATGTCCCCCCAAGTAGCAAGTAGATTGTGAGCTCCCCAGAGAAAAGTCAGTGACATGATTATGTACTCTGTAATGTGCTGCAGAAGATGTCAGTGCTATATAAATACATAATAATAATATGGTAGGACATTAGACTATGACTATGGTAGGATTAGATTGTAAGCTCCTCAGAGGATAGTCAGTGACATGACTACGTACTCTGTAAAGTACTGCTGAAGATGGCAGTACAATATAGTACAGCAGTATGGCAGCACGGTGGCATAGTGGTTAGAGCTCTCGCCTTGCAGCGCTGGGTTCCCGGTTCGGATCCCAGCCAGGTCAACATCTGCAAGGAGTTTGTATGTTCTTCCTGTGTCTGTGTGGGTTTCCTCCGGGCACTCTGGCTTCCTCCCACATCCCAATAGCATACGATACAGATAAGTTAATTGGCTTCCCACTAAAAATTGGCCCTAGACTACGATACATACATAGACATATGACATATGATCAGATTGTGAGCCCCTCTGAGGGACAGTTAGTCTCTCAGGATAAAGTCTCAATATGTAGACAAGATAAGGTAAAAAGACAGTGGGAGCCTAACATTATGGGGGGTGGAGAGGGGGGTGGGGACAGTGTAAACATTAAGGAGGTTGGTAAAACTTCAAGTAGCCCATTTCGTGTAAACAAAATTGGTAAATGTATTAGTAAAAATATAAAGTGCATGGTAACCAATGCTCGGAGCCTTGCAAATAAAATAGACGAACTAGAGTTCATTCTGAATGACAAAGGCTATGACATTGTGGGAATAACCGAGACATGGATGGATGAATGAAAGCCATGACTGGATAGCTAATTTAAAAGGATACAATGTGTTTAGGAGGGATAGAACAGGGAAAAAAGGTGGAGGGGTTTGTCTCTTTGTTAAGAATTCTTTTACAGCTGTCCTCAACGATGAGATGGAGGAAGATTGCGAAGATGTGGAGTCCGTTTGGGTAAATATTCATGGTGGAAATAAAAGTTGCCAATTGCTTATTGGGGTATGCTACAGACCACCTCTTATTAATGAAGCTGCAGAACTGCGATTACTACAGCAGATTGAAAAAGCTGCAAGTAAAAATGAGGTCATAATTATGGGCGACTTCAACTTTCCAGACATTGACTGGGGTATTGAGGCTACCCATTCTGGTAAAAGCAGCAGATTTCTGGCAGCACTACAGGACAATTACTTGACTCAAATGGTAACGGAACCAACTAGGGGGAATGCGTTACTGGATCTGATCATTTCTAATAGACCAGATAATGTATCAAATGTGCAGGTTCAAGAACATTTGGGAAATAGTGATCACAACATGATAACGTTTGATCTGGTGACTGATAGGCCACGGGGCAGCGGGACCACTAAAACTATGAATTTTAGAAAAGCAAAGTTCAATCAAATTAGGCAGGCACTAAGTTTGGTGAACTGGGATAATGTACTACAAGGGAAGGACACTGAAGGGAAATGGCAAGCTTTTAAACGTATTCTCAATCAATATTGTAGTATGTATATCCCATATGGAAACAAAATGTCTAGGAATAAAAAAAGGCCTCTATGGATGAATAGAAAGGTTAGGGATAAAATGAAGAGGAAAAAGAATGCCTATAAGGACCTAAAACAGGAGGGGACTGAGGCTGCACTAAGCAATTATAAGGAGTGCAATAAAAATTGTAAAAAAGAAATTAGGCTGGCAAAGATCGAAGCTGAAAACCAAATCACTAGGGATATCAAATCTAACCCAAAAAAGTTTTACAAGTACATCAACTCTAAAAAAAGAAAGGTTGACTGTATAGGACTCCTAAAGGATGAGGGGGGGAACTCAATGGTGGATGACCAAGGTAAGGCAGATTTATTAAATGCTTTCTTTGCTTCTGTCTTCACAAAGGAAACAGCACTGTTGCAAATTACAGAGGCAGAAGAGTCTCAATCTTCTAACTGTAATATTAAATAATTAACGCAGGAAGAAGTAAAGGCAAGACTAAATAAATTAAAAATAGACAAGGCACCTGGCCCAGATGGCATGCATCCTCGGGTCCTAAGAGAATTAAGTTCAGTTATAGCTAAGCCCCTTTATCTTATCTTTTGTGACTCTCTTGCAACTAGCAGAGTCCCAGTGGATTGGCGTACAGCCCACGTTTTCCCATTATTTAAGAAGGGCAAAAAATCTGATCCAGGAAATTATAGACCTGTAAGCTTAACATCAGTTGTATGCAAACTATTTGAGGGGTTACTAAGAGATACTATACATGACTTCATAGTAGAAAATAATCTTATTTCTCAGCATCAACATGGGTTTACTAAAGACAGGTCCTGTTTGACTAACATGCTCAGCTTTTATGAGGTAGTGAATGCTAATATGGATATTGGGAATGCTGTAGATGTGATATACTTGGACTTTGCAAAGGCCTTCGACACTGTTCCCCACAGAAGTCTGGTGCAAAAGTTGAGGATGCAAGGACTGGGGAAGAGTTTGTGTGCATGGATAGGGAACTGGCTAATGGACAGAAAACAAAGAGTTGTGGTCAATGGATCGTACTCAAAATGGGAGACTGTTAGCAGTGGGGTCCCACAGGGGTCTGTACTGGGTCCAGTGCTCTTCAATTTATTTATTAATGACCTAGTAGATGCAGTAGTGAGTAATGTTGCTATTTTTGCAGATGATACAAAATTGTGCAGAATCATCAACTCTCAGGAAGATAGTGTCATATTGCAACAGGATCTGGATAGGATGGCTATATGGGCACATACATGGCAGATGAAATTCAATGTTGACAAATGTAAAGTCATGCATTTTGGTCGTACCAATGGTCTAGCACCATACAAAATAAATGGGATACAGTTGGGAACATCAAACTTGGAGAAGGACTTAGGAGTACTCATCGACAACAAGTTAAATAATCGTACTCAATGCCAAGCCGCTGCAGCTAAAGCGAACAAAATTTTGGGATGCATTAAAAGGGAAATAAAAACTCGAGATGCTAGCATAATATTGCCCCTGTTTAACTCTCTAGTAAGGCCACATCTGGAATATGGAATTCAGTTCTGGGCACCACATTACAAAAAAGATATTGCAGTTTTAGAGCAGGTGCAGAGACGAGCTACAAAATTGATACGTGGGATGGAAGGTCTCGCTTACCAAGAAAGGTTAGATAAACTGGGTTTATTTTGTCTAGAGAAAAGACGCCTTAGAGGAGATCTAATTAACATATATAAATACATCAGAGGGCAATATAATAGCTTGGCGGATGAGCTTTTTGTCCCTAGGCCTTCTCAAAGGACTAGAGGACATGAGCTGCGCATGGAGGAAAAACGTTTGAGCCATTTATTTAGGAAAGGGTTCTTTACAGTAAGAGTGATTAAGATGTGGAATGCATTGCCACAGGAAGTCGTTATGGCAAACTCTATACCTGCATTTAAAGGGGGCTTAGATGCTTTCCTTGCGTTGAAAGACATCCATGGCTACAATTACTAGGTTATGCCTAATGATGTTGATCCAGGGATTTTATCTGATTGCCATCTGGAGTCAGGAAGGAATTTTTCCCTTTTGGGGCTAATTGGACCATGCCTTGTGGGTTTTTTTTCGACTTCCTCTGGATCAACAGGGGTATGTGGGGGACGGGCTGGAGTTGTACTTTGTACTGGTTGAACTCGATGGACTTATGTCTTTTTTCAACCAAAATAACTATGAAACTATGTAACACTATACTCTGTACAGCGCTGCGTAATATGCTGGCGCTATATAAATTAGTATAAGTACAGTATAAAGTAGCCAGGTCTATAGGTGTCCCCAGTATAGATAGCCAGGTCTATAGGTATCCCCAGTTTAGGTAGTAATCATGGGCATAACTAGAAATCACTGGGCCCCCTTGCAAAAATTTGAATGCCCTCCCCCCCCATGGGTGCCAAATAATCGTAATGGGGCAGCATTTCACCATAAAATAATCGTAAAGCAGCAATGTTTCACCAGAGAATAAGCGCAATGAGAGCCACATTTCACTAGAGAATAATCGCAATGCGTGCAACATTTCAGTAGAGAATAAACACAATGAGTGCAACATTTCACCAGAGAATAATCGCAATGAGTGCAAATTTCACCAGAAAATAAACGCAATAAGTGCAACATTTCACCAGAGTAATCGCAATGAGTGCAAATTTCACCAGAAAATAATCATACAGTGGGCAGCATTTTGGTGAGAGTTGGAAGGAGGGTTAGAGAGGGTGGGCAGAGAGAGAGAGACATAGGGTAAGCAGATAGACAGGTACAGAAAGGGTTAGGGCTGGTTCAGAGGGACACTTGCGTAGCGCTTACCGCAAGCGATCGGAACGTTGTGTTAAACGCTCCCATTCAAGTGAATGGGAGCGTTTACACTGAGCTTTTACCCGCGTTTACACGAATGCGGCGTTCGGGTCTCGATTTTCGCTTGCGTTCATGGTCGCCCTGGAAGCTACATGTAGCTTCCAGGGGCGGCCAACCGCGATGGGTAATGTCCCCCTAGGGAAATAAAAACGCCGACCGCATCCAGACGCGACAGCTGCTGAAAGCCTGACTGCGCAGCAGCCACCGCACGTCATCAAACGCGACGCCGCGCAGACGTCCATGTGAACCAGCCCTAACAGTGTTCAAGAGAGAAGGAGTGTGGGCAAAAGGAACACAACAGAGCATTGTACATTACCTCCTCCCCTTCTGTCATGTGTCTGGCTGGCAGGCTGTCTCTGTGCACTCTGCTGGGCTGGCTATGGCAGCTATGTCCCTCTGGGTGTCTGTGAGGCAGGCTAGAGGCTGTCACTGGCAGGCTCGGGCTGCAGCTCCTCTCTCTGCTGTCATGGCTGGCTGCTCAATCATTCACTCGCTCTGTCTCCTCGTCTCTGTCCAGCTCTGGTATTTCCCGCCGGTGCCACACATGGTGAAGATGCAGAGACGTCAGGCCAGCGTTAGTACGCCTCTCTCTCAGCATCAGGGAGCTGTAGGGGGAGCAGGGGAGGAAAAAAAAGGGGGCGGGACAAAGCCTCAGAACTCCGACTGCTCTTTGAGCCTCAGGGTCTTTCTCAGTTATGTGGTTGGCAGCGAGCGGAGTTCTAGGAGCCTCTGTGACCTGGGCTGGGCGGCTGGGGCCTGCTGCCTGTGACCCTGGGGCAGCAGGTGGGTAGCTCAGCTGGTGGGCGGCTGGGGCCTGCTGCCTGTGACCTGGTGGCCTGCTGCCTGGGTGGCTGGGGCCTGCTGCCTGTGACCCTGGGCTGGGGCAGCTGGTGGTGGCCTGCTGGCTGCTGCCTGGGGCCTGCTGCCTGTGAGCCTGGGCTGGGGCAGCTGGTGGTGGCCTGCTGGCTGCTGCCTGGGCGGCTGGGGCCTGCTGCCTGTGACCCTGGGCTGGGGCAGCTGGTGGTGGCCTGCTGGCTGCTGCCTGGGGCTTGCTGCCTGTGACCCTGGGCTGGGGCAGCTGGTGGTGGCCTGCTGGCTGCTGCCTGAGCGGCTGGGGCCTGCTGCCTGTGACCCTGGGCTGGGGCAGCTGGTGGTGGCCTGCTGGCTGCTGCCTGGGGCCTGCTGCCTGTGACCCTGGGCTGAGGCAGCAGGTGGTGGCTTGCTGGCTGCTGCCTGGGCGGCTGGGGCCTGCTGCCTGTGACCCTGGGCTGGGGCAGCAGGTGGTGGCCTGCTGGCTGCTGCCTTGGGCCTGCTGCCTGTGACCCTGGGCTGAGGCAGCTGGTGGTGGCCTGCTGGCTGCTGCCTGGGCGGCTGGGGCCTGCTGCCTGTGACCCTGGGCTGGGGCAGCTGGTGGTGGCCTGCTGGCTGCTGCCTGGGCGACTGGGGCCTGCTGCCTGTGACCCTGGGCTGGGGCAGCTGGTGGTGGCCTGCTGGCTGCTGCCTGGGCGGCTGGGGCCTGCTGCCTGTGACCCTGGGCTGGGGCAGCTGGTGGTTGCCTGCTGCCTGGTCGGCTGGGGCCTGCTGCCTGTGACCCTGGGCTGGGGTAGATGGTGGTGGCTGCCTGGGCTGGATGAGGGGGCTGGCTGGGTACCTGTCTGTCTGGGCGACTGGAGCGCTAGGTAACGTAGCTGGGCGAGTGGGCAGGCTGCCAGTGGACTAGTAGCTGAGAGAACTAGCTGGCTAGGCTGCAGCAGCTGCTTCACATGTCTGTCTCCCGAGTCCCGACCCCACCTCCTCGTGCTGTGTGATCTAAAATGGTGCCGACAGAGGAGGAGGAGGAGACACTTTTCCCAGGCTCGGCTAGTCCATTCAAATGGAGGGGGGGGGGGCGGAGCATAGGAGGCCAATTTACTTCATAGCCTGCTCAGTGCTCTGCCTCTGTCAAGCCACGCCCCCCTCCCCGTATGTGCAAGTGGCTCTGGCTGGCTCACCACTCAGCCTGGCAAGCAGCTGAGTGCGACGAGAGTCAGACTAGACCAGAGTAAACCATTGTGGATGGTGGCGGTGGGGGAGCGCTTGCAAACTGTAAGACAATAACTGCTGGCTGCAGCGCCCCCCCCTCCCCCCCCCCAAAAAAAAAATTATATATATATATATATATATATATATATATATATATATATATATATATATATATAAATAAATAATAATAAAAAAAAAAGTCAGAAGGGGAAAAAAAATATTATTATATGTAACAGTGCCCCCCCCCCCCGAGGACCCACCCATGGCACCGGCCCACGGGTGCCTCTTAATAGATACGGCCCTGTATTTGTCCTTCCCTCCAGTCTTCTGCCCTCCCCTTTGTGTAACTATATCTGGGAAATCCCATGCAGATAGGAAGGACTGATGACATCGTTGATAACCTCCTGCAGCCGTCTCTAAATCATCTCTCACCCCGCTGTGCAGCCACCAGCCTCTCTCTGCCTTTTCCCTGTTTAAGCCTGTCGCTCCCTGCTGTGCAGCTGCTTCAGCCTGTGTTCCTGGTCTCTCGCTCGTGAGATGATGCAGGAGTTTACCATGCATCATCTCTTGAGATTTTGCAAATTGAGCCATTCGTGGGTCGGGCTCTATAGGTGGGATTGCCAGTGATGTCAGCAATCCCACAATGCTGTGCGCGCTGGCCAGGCAAAAGAAGAAAAATCGCCAGGGGCAAAATTTACAGGGGGGCGTGGCTTATGAAAGAATTGATTGATTGCAGTAACATGTGGTAAGAATTAGATATTAATTTTATCCAAAATCTATATATTTTACTGAGTGAGGTTATTTCATGATAAGTTATATTTAAGCTTTTGAGTCTTTTTAACTGAGGTTAGTTAAAAGACTTGACTTGCAGAGAGTCTCCCTTTAAGAAGCATTTCTAGATTCACTGTGGAACATGGTCTTGTGTCTCACACAAGGCCAGCCCAAGTCCAGAGTGCTTATATGTCCACAATGTACAGACTGCCAGGCATCTTTACTGTAAACATCAAGTGTTTTCAAATTTCCTATAGGGTAAACAATAGCTAGGGAACATTTTCCCTCATTTCTGGGTAATGAGAGAGGAAACGCCATATTTGGCTTGTCCCATTGGAGCAGGTGCAGATAGGGTCACCCATCACATGCTATTATCAGCCAATTGCATGCGATGGGTACTAGATCATCCCTGCGGGATGATGTCACATTTAACTCTTTAGAGGTTAGTATAAGAATAGTCAACAAGGGCTCCCGAGGGCACTTCTCTCTACTTCTGTTGACTTCCTTCTTGTAACTTTACGTAACTGTATGCTGTATATATGCCTAAGTGCAACTAGCATAGATGTAACAAAGAGAAAGCCGCCTGGTCTAGTCACTAGGGATAGATCAAGTCTGCATGGAACACATAAGATTCTACAGACCGTTTGCTTTGCCGAGGTTAACATGTAATGAAGATATAAGATTGCTAATGTATACATCTGTATATTTGTTTTACAAATAAACTCTTGAACCTTTGACGACGTCTAAAAAGTTCTATCTCCTATGCTGCTTGCTGTGATGAGTGTCAAGTTATCACACTTCCTGTGAGCCGAACAAAGGTATAGTGTTGTTGCCAATAGCAACCAACAAATATTTATTACAAGCCCAATTTTCTGAAGAGCCAAGAAACAGTGAGACACAGCTTGAGATACGGTTTAACTTCAGGAAAGTTGTTAGCCCTGCTTGTTTTACAGCTTAAAAAGCAAAGTGTGGATTCTAAACTTCAACTTTAACAGTCTGATGCAATGTTGTAAATAACGCTATATAACTGAAAATAAAAGTTTTGGACTCTTTTCTGTGCTACTAATATTCTATTTATTGTCCCTACTACACAGACAATTCATTATCTCATAAGTTTATTTTCAGCTCAGGTTCACTTTAACAGCTGACAGCAGCCAGGGATGGGCTTTCGAGTACTGAAGTACTTGAATTCGGAATTCTAATGAAGATTAATTACTGCACCGGTGACCGCGTATCCGTGGATCCTATGTGTGTCCCCGCTGTAGTATGCAACCTATGGGATGCATTCCACCACTCACTACCACAGGTCCGAAGGAGGAAGTGCGTTAGTGAGTGGTGGAATGCATCCCATAGGTTGCGTATTACAGCGGTGACACGCATAGGATCCACGGACTTCTGGGTAAGTTAACCCCCCCAATCCGCTGTCACAGATGCAGTGATTAATCTTTATTAGAATTCTGAATCCAAGTACTCCAGTACTCGAAAAGCCAATCCCTGACAGAAGCAAACCGTCTGCAATAGAAATAGAATGTGATGTGCAATATTATGTGGCATGCAGCTTTTTCCCACCTGTGGAAACCACATTAAATGTGAACCAACCCATTGATTAACATAGGCTGTCACATCTGATGAGATTCTACCCTGCATGCAATCCCTCCAAGTTTGGACCCTGCCTTAATGTGGGCAGTTTATAGCATGGTAATCAGTGGAACGGCTGCCTAAAGGTGCCCATACACTCGTCAGATTGGCAGCAGATAGATAAGAAATGCATCTGATGATCTATCCGATGCATTTTTAGAACGTTTTTTACCAGGATAGAATTCCAATAGATTTCAGTTTGAAATCTATTGAAATTCGATCTGATGGCATTTTTTTGCCATCAGATTTCCATTAAGGCCAATGCAAAATGATATGCAATCTCATCAGATCGACCTAAATTTTCCACCCTGCCAGTTCGATGGAAATCGATCGGTCGATTGGCCAACCGATTTGCGATCGATCGGGATCGATCGATCGGTCGGCCACAAAATCGGCTGAGTGTATGGGCCCCTTAAATGTGACACAGCATGTTTGGTCAACCATGCTACACCACTGTTACTTGAAAAATGTAGATTCTTTTAGGGCTCGTTTCCACTATCGCGAATTTGCATGCGTCCAACGCATGCAGATTCGCACATGTAATGCAAGTGGATGGGCCTGTTTCCACTGTAGCGTTGTTGAGGTGCGTTTTTTTCAGCGGTAAAAAAACGCACAAAAGAGCCAACGAATTCGCCTGCGAGTGGAATGCATGCGAATCGCCGCTAATGTATTTAATAGTAAAAACGCATGCGTTTGTTACATGCGTTTTTACCCGCGATTTCGCGTGCGATTTCGCACCTTTTTCTATTTTATTTTGCCCTGGCAGTGTAATCGCACGCGAAATCGCGGGTAAAAACGCATGTGGAAACGCATCCACATGTGTTTTTACAAGCGTCGGAATGCCGGCGAAATCGCGTCGCAACAGTGGAAACAAGCCCTGACACTGCCAACAATCTAGACACGTTTACAAGCCAAGCTAAAGGTGGCCATACACTCGTTAGATTAGCAGCAGATAGATCATCAGATAGATCTCTGATCTATCTGATGTGTTTACAGTTTTTTACAATTGCTTAAGCACAAATTTCAACAAAATGTAAAATTTTTCAAAACACTTCACACAATTTTCACAACACCACACACAAGTAGCACAACACCTCAGATTATGTGCAAAATGGACCACATTAGTCAAAACTGTAATCTTTCTTGCCAAA
Organism: Hyperolius riggenbachi; assembly: GCF_040937935.1. Taxonomy (NCBI): domain Eukaryota; kingdom Metazoa; phylum Chordata; class Amphibia; order Anura; family Hyperoliidae; genus Hyperolius; species Hyperolius riggenbachi. Next base: position 232,900,614 of record NC_090651.1, on the reverse strand, counting down.
ACCCTATTTTCTTGTCAAACAGATAAACGTCATCATATGAGCAGATTCTGTTTAAATCATTTAAACACTCCAGTGTTTAACTTAAAACACTGTTAGCATTTCCATAGAGAAAGTGTAAAAATACATTCTTCAACACTACATGGTACAAGTTATTCAGACCAATGAACATTTGTATTGCTTTTCATCTATTCAAGTTCGTTTGTGACAATTTAAAAAAAAACTTTTACAGTTAACAAAAAACTTTTTACAGTTATCATACTGTATTTGCTGAATATACCTTTGTACTCACAGGCTAACTGTAAAAACATCAATAATTCAGTTCAGGGCTGAAAAAAATATAGACTCAGGCAATTTATTCTGGATGAAGATAGAATATGAATTTATATGTTTGTGTGTGTGTGTGTGTGTGTGCGTGCGTGCGTGCGCGCGCGTGCGTGCGTGTGTATATATATAAAAAGGAATACTAAAGGTGGCCATAGACCTGACAATTATCGACAGATTCCACATAGGCTCAAATTTGTCTCCAATTTAATCTGATTAGAGATAAATTTGTCTATTCATCGAAGATGCCCATACACTACAGGCCGATTCCGCGTCCGCACCACTGCTGCCCCCCATGTATAAATGTAACCACCTTTTTCACTCCCAGAATACTGTAGTTTTAAATATGCCTTTTTCTTGTGAAGCAGAAAAAATGCAAGCAAAAGTGTAAGCATTTTTATGTGCACATTTTACAGCAGTTTGATATACCTTTATTGTATAAATGCATGAGCATAGACAGGCCCTTATTGTAATTTTTAAAATTTATTTTATTTCCTTTTTTCATCATTTTACACTGTAGATCCAAGTTTCTTTGCAGATTGACCCCCCCCCCCCCTTCCTCCTTCTACTGCTGACCCAAACATGTACATTACAGTAGGAGAGAAGCCAGAGGACTAACGCTAGATACACACATCAGATAAAAGTCTTTGGAAAATGAAAGATCACAGACCAATCTTACCACCCTTCATGTAGTATGAGAGCCATACCTACACAGTCTATTCTATGGAGCTGAACTCTCCATTAGATAAAAATCTGTGCAACATGCTGTACACAAAGATGCTGTACACATGCAACAGATCAGTATCTACAAAAGATCAGTTCCTGCAAATTGCATTCATCATTTATGATATCTGCAGATCTCATACACACCTTGTTTACTGTAACGGACATTCATCTGCAGATCAGATCCACCAGAATGGATTTTCAGATCTGCAGATGATTGTTTGATCTGCAGATGAATGTCTGTGTGTATGGGATTTGCAGATATCTTAGACTATGAATACAATTTGCAGGAACTGATCTTTTGCCGGAACTGATCTTTTGCATTTGTACCGCATCTTTGTGTACAGTATCTTGCACAGATTTTTATCTGATGGGGAGTTCAGCTCAATAGAATAGACTGTGTAGGTTTGGCTATCATACTACATGGAAGGGGGTAAAATTGGTCTGTGATCTTTCATTTCCCACAGACTTTTATCTGATGTGTGTACCCATCTTTACAGTAAAGACCTGGGTGGCGATGGGTTTCTTCAAAATCTAAAAATCCAGTTGCAATTGTACAACCACCCAGTGTGAGTAGTATCGATTTATGAGAAGTATTCACAAAAGGTTACTACACACACTACTACACTGCTGACAGAAGATAGGTTCCTCACCTGTTCTCTTGACGAAATGTGCAAACTACTGATGCCACTGTGTACCTGCTTAGGTTAGTCTGAACTCTTAGGCATCGTTCAGACTATGCACGTTCTTAGCCGTTTTTACAGAACGCGTACGGGCAGACTTTGCGCATAGAAACGGCTTCTAATGTTTTGTAATGGCCTCGCTCACATGTATGTATATGCAACGCATACGTTTCTCATCCGCATTGCTGCACGCAGTTCTGTGCGTCACGCACAGAAACGGACGCAATGAAAGTCTATGGACGCGTATAAAAAACGCATACTATTGCATTTTTTGCGTACGTTTTACTCTGCGTTTCCCATCATTCTTTCCTGTTTCCTGTGTGAAAAACACAATACAAAACGCATTTGAACGCAAGAAAAACAAATGCAAGCGCATGCATTTTTCAACTCGCGTTTTCTTTGCATTTCTATGCGTTCTGCAAACGCACATAGTCTAAACAGGGCCTTAACCCAGCCTCCCTCATTGTAAGTCTATTACATGGTCCACAAGCGTAGTACGAATTTCATTCGAAAGATTTTGTTGCCTTCTTTGTCCACATCTTATGTCTCCTTTAGGTCTACCTCACCCTCTTCCTCTCCATCTACCTCCACCTTGTTCTGTCTGGATGCTTCCTCCCATCCACACTCTCCCTCTTGCTCTGACACCATCCATAGATCGATTGGCCGCTAATTGGCTGAGTGTATGAGCCTCTTAAAGAGGAGCTGTTAGGTATAAGGTCTCAGAGAAAATAAACACATATATCAGTAGCTAAAGATTGGCTGTACTTACATTACAAATGCATTTCACTGTCCACGTTTGGATTTCACAGAATTTGTATATAGTATATGCAGAGATAGATGCTCCTGACAGCTCATGGCAGGCTCCATGTTTTTCTGTCAAATGTGTCGTCATGTCCTGCCTGCTTCCTGATCACAGATAAGCTCCTACTTGAACAACACAGTGTGCAGTGAATATTAATGAGCCATGTGGCTAGGAACAATAGCTGACTCCTGCAGAGTGCTCTGCCCCGAGATTTATCAGTGCTACACGCTGGACTGATTACAAGCTTCTGTAACGTCTCATTAGCAGCCGAGGGGAGGGCCCCAGAATGCTTTGCAGTTTAGTATGCGGCTTGCGTCTTTATGGGTCTATAACAGACTTGCTGATAAGCACACATCAAAGGTAACTGAGATTTTTATCTTCACTAATGGCTTTTGAGCTTCCTTCTAAACTGTTTAACACAGGAGAATAGAGGTTTAAATTAGCTTCTGCAGCCTGACAGTTACTCTTTAAGGCTCAACACACACCATACAATCTTGGTTGTACAGATTTACCAAATCTCTGTAGTATAAGGGCCAACAGATTGAAAACACCTTGAATGACTGTTTGGATAAGCTCTTATACTACATTATACTACATATACATTGGTAAATCTGTACAACCAAGATTGTATGGTGTGTGTTGAGCTTAAGGCAGATAACTTGCTGAGGTCAGGGCAGGCAGAAGCCAGAAAAAGTCACAGGAGTTCAAATGAGATCAGAGATAGTCAGATAACAGGGATAGTCAGGTAAATAAATGTAATCAGGTATTTTATTGACAGCAAATACAACAAAAAGGCTGTTCAACAGGGGAAAAATTGACATTTTAAGCCAAAACAACAATACAGAGCCATGCAAACAATGGCTGTTTTTATTGATTATTCAGTGCAGATTACAAGCAATGGGATGTAAAGGCATTAAAATAGATAGCAATAACTGATATGATTTGGAGGTGCTTCAAATTATATCAATTATTTCTATCTATTTTTAATGCCACTGCAGTGTTTCCCAAACCTGTCCTCAAGTCCCAGAAAGAGTGTATGCCTCACTTATGGCCGATTCAGTCACACTGATCACGCTAAACACATCTGCCATTGATTTGTTAAACCAAAAATATCAAAAAAGTACAATTTCGATTAGTTTTGGACAATCGATGGAGTGGAGTAAGATGGTACATCAATCGCCATTGCTCAGTTCATTTCTAAAAGGATCTATCACTTGACAAACTAAGCTTCTCTTGACCCATGAATGGTTAGCTTAACTCCTTCAGGTTCTATCCCTGAGGCCTCCTCTCATCACAATAAAACAGTAAAAAGTAAGTGGCAGTGAAGACTTGACAGGCACCAACATTTCTTGATTCCATCCCTACTAGAGAGATTGTTCTATACCCCACATTTTTTTCCACTTGCCGTAAATGCCATAATGAAGCTGGAGGTGTAGGTTGTTGTGACCATACTGGACACTTGTGTCTACCAATTCAGGGATTAGTCTGCATGAACAGGTCAGACAAGCTTACATGTTTATGCTATAATGATAGAATGGTGAGAGATATACTGAAAATGCTGGCTCCATCCTTTTAGGGGAACGCAAATATGATAGGGCAAGGTTTCCCTCCTGTTTTCCTCTAGAACAGGTCTTGGATGGCATTACCTGCAAATTGACTGTTACCCCAAAAATACTTCTAGAGCAACAGCAATAAATACCTTTCCTTCACTCAGTCCAAAAGTAAAATGTTACCTATGACTTTGCAGTAATGTTTAGAACAAAAAACAGATGCATAAAATACAGAGAAATGCAGATATAAACCTGTTTGCACTTTTGTGTCAGACATTTATACTCGTAATCTGAGTGAAAACTTAATTGTTTTAAAAATAACATTGTAGTGCAGGTAACGTATTCAGGCTTCAGGAGTACAGTAAGCATTCTAAGAGCCAGTAAATGCTTCAATCACACTCATGAATGGCCTCATAGAGAGAGAGAGAATTACAAACTCCACTTTTCTTGCCTGTCTGTCAGCAGCAGAAAAGAGTTGCTCATTGTCGGTGTCAATGACATATACCCTGTAGCATGTCATTACTGAGCCCATTGTTCTTTCATCACCTGGTGTATTTTTCTCACCAATTGAGGAGAATGATAAAGCTAAAAGGATTTATAATTGTAATTGCCAGAATGACAAATAGTCAATTTGAGAATCACTCTTGTTTAAGAGCTAAAGAGCAGAGCAGACATATTAAATCCATCAACAGAGTTTTTCTCTTACTGATTTGTGTGTGTGTGTGTGTGTGTGTGTGTGTGTGTGTGTGTGTGTGTGTGTGTGGTGTGGTGTGTGTGTGTGTGTGCGCGCGCGTGTGGTGTGTGTGTGTGTGTGTGCGCGCGTGTGTGGTGTGTGTGTGTGTGTGTGCGCGTGTGTGGTGTGTGTGTGTGTGTGTGCGTGTGTGTGTGTGGTGTGTGTGTGTGTGTGTGTGTGTGTGTGTGCGTGCGTGCGTGCGTGTGTGTGCGCGTGTGTGGTGTGTGTGTGTGTGTGTGTGTGTGCGCGTGTGGTGTGTGTGTGTGTGTGTGTGCGTGCGTGCGTGTGTGGTGTGTGTGTGCGCGTGTGTGGTGTGTGTGTGCGTGTGTGTGTGTGCGTGTGTGGTGTGTGTGTGTGCGTATGTACTGTGCGTGTATGTGTGTGTAGTGTGTGTGTTTTTATATATGTCTATGTTTAATACTAGAAAATGTTACAAAAATGTAAACATGTTTTAAATTAGGAACATAACAAATTTGATCCTGGAAATATGCAAGTTGAGCTGCTTGTTATGTGTATGCATATGTGTGGAAATTATCATATTTATGTATCATACACACACACACACACACACACACACACACACACACACACACACACACACACACACAACCACACACATGCACACTACACATACTCTCTCTCTCTCTCTCTCTCTCCAAAAATCAAAAATAGCTCTATTGGCAAAGCAGCAGAAGGGTAGAGAGATATGAAAGTGCTGGTACTATATGTGTGTGCGTGTTGTTTTATATATATATATATATATATATATATATATATATATATATATATATATATATATACGCACACACATATATATATGCACACATATTTATATGTAGTATACAATTATACATGTATACACATATATGATGTATTTTTGTCCTAGACATTTACTGATTTGTCTGTAAATGTGTTATAATGAATGCCTTAACCTTCTGCTATACCATCTGTCGATGTATAGAATGCACACTGTTTGCCAGTAAAAGATGCACTGACTGCAATGCAGTATCTCATTTACAATGTTTCCCTTGTGGCAAAACACAGAGTTCCCAGTACACTGTACTAGAAAAAAATCCTCTAGCTTGCACTGACTCAGGATAGGCCAGTCTTGTATCTGCCAGGGGGAAGCAATATATATGTGATCACATAAAAAGCAGAATTCTTTTAATATTTTATCTGTTTTAAAATATAAATGGATGTACTATATACAGTATAAAATGATTGGTTTGATTATAAACCAAAGGAACTTTCACTTTCCCAGCATCACTTTTGTGAGCACACTATTTCTTCTGTTGATCCCACCACCTATGTGGTTTCCATCTCCAGCATGGTGGTTCCCAACTCCCCAGTTCCACTGTCACTGGTGGTGCCCAGCTGCTGCCAGTCCCACTTCTACTTATAGTGTCCCCATAGAAATAAACTTTAGAGAATACAGCAGAGTCTTAGGACCGTCACCCCCGCTGGTCTGAGCAGTAATCCTACCCAATGTTAGCAGCTTATAGCGGAGCGTGCCTGAGAGGGAGTATGGTGGAAGCCTCTCCTGTGTCCACTCTTCAGCCACTGCCTCCTCTGTGTCTTCCCCCAGCTGCTTTGTCTTCTCTCTGCTGTCAGTGATAGTCTCTTCATTACTGTTATGTTTTGTGGGTAAAAAGAGACTCTTCACTGTGCTTTCTGCAGTAAAGGGGACACCACCAATGCTAGTGGGACCCTTGACCGATCTATAGACCTGATATAAAATCGTATATACAATATTTTTCTGAAAAAACGGTATGCTAAACAGAAGTTTGCCTTCTTAAAACAGAAGGTATTTGTGATTATTCAGGTTGGAGTGAGCTTTGAGGTGTCCCACAGTGCATCACTGCTGAATATGCAAATCATCTCTTTGTTATCCCTGATAGCTAAACACACCTCCAGAACCACTGGAATGCAATGATGTAATATTAACAAGCTGACACATCATTGCATTCCAGCAGTTCTGGAGGTGTGTTTACGTATCAGGGACAACAAAGGGATGCCTTTGAAGCCTCATGATCCTATTGAGTCTTCTCTCTGTGCTCTGGTGTCTCCCATTGCTGAGCGTGGCCCTCCAGAAGATTAGCGACAAGGCATTGTTGCTAATCATATCGGGGCCATGCAGCTCCTCTTCCTGCAGTGTGGTCATGCGGTAGCCACGCAAGGCCACAAGTGCACAGTAATCTCTGTGCTACTGCGTGGTCGTGCTTGTATGGCTATTGCACGGCTGTGCTCCTAACAGAGGAGGAGTGCGGCCTCAATGTGGAGAGGGGCCGCACTCAGCGATTGGGGACATCAGACCACCGAAGGAAGCCTCAATAGGATTCTAAGGCTTCCCTCTCTTCAGGTTACTATCGTATTTTGAACCCGAGCTTCGGCTCGGGATCTCTTTAAGAAGGCAAAAACCTCTGTTTTTTAGACTGAAAGAAAAGATTGTATTTAATCGTTCCATACCACTAAAGAATTCAACTTGTGATCATATCTCCACCGGTTATGATTATATCTATGAAAAAATTTGCTGACCTGAATGATAATTTCTTTAAAGAGTAACTGTAACCAAGGATTGAACTACATCCAAGTCAGTAGCTGATGCCCCTTTTCCATTGAGAAATCTTTACCTTTTCTCAAATGGATCATCAGGGGGCTCTATATGGCTGATATTGGGGTGAAACCCCTCCCACAGTGTGGGGTCAGCACCTAGGTACTGACATCACGCTGTGGGAGCCTTGTTGCATTGTGGGAAATAACAGCTGTTTCCAACTATCAGAAAAAAGCATCTCCTTCCACAGACATCACCTTCCAGCAGTAAAAATGTCACCATGTGATAAATGTCAGAATGTAAATCAGTGAGAGGAAAGATTTTACAGTGGGCAAACACTGACTAAATCATTTATAAATAATTATTGTCAAAATTTTTTCTTTTCTTTACGTTATTTTCACTGCAGTTCCCCTTTAACTGATTGCTGTTCCAGGTCGTAGACTCTACGTCCGAATTAGTGCTGCTCTAGGTTTTAGGATGTAGAATCTACGTCCTGCATTTAAAACCACTGCCTTCCACCGTGCATGCATGTGCGCGTGTGTGCACGTTATTGTGCACGCTCCCGCATGTGCATGTGACCGTGCACGGACCAGTAAATGATTGTTGTTAGCTAATAGCAACAATAATTCAATAGTTAGGAGGGAAAAAAGCTTTCAAAGTTGAAAAATAAATTTAAAGTGACATGGTCCCAATAAAATAATGAGTGGTTTTTTTTTTAATTCCCAGTTAATTTGAAACACCATCCTAGCCTATTAACCCCTGCAATACCTATACCTGTTTCTAAACTTTTAACGACTGCCGCCTGTAGCAATGGGATGTGATCGCTAGGCTGAAAGTTTACCTATGCTATAGATGTATCGCTCTGCCGTTGCCTAGGGATGCATCTGTACAGCACCGTGATTAAACTGACAACATATCGACGCATTTGATCGCCACAGATGCGCAGACTGGGGATAACGGTCCACCACATGTTTAGAGATCAAATATGGCATATGGAGTAACATTTTAATTGGGAAGGGCCAAATAATTCATTTTTATGTGTTTTATAACAGTGGGAAGTGTCTTGTGAAAATTTGGACGGGTGACAAATGAAAAAAATGGGTATTTTCTGCATTTACGCCAAATTTTCCTCCATAAAATGACTATAAATAAAATAGTTTGGGGGAAAAAAATATTACCTAAGGAAAGTCTAGATTGCACTAAAAACAAGATATATATCACTAAGATGGCATAAGTAGAAAGTTACTGCTGTATTAAAACGACACAGCTAAAGTGTAAAAAATGTCAGGAACCTTAAGGGGTAAAAACAATGGAACGTGAACCAGTTAAGGAAATTATTGACAATGCAATTGTTCAGTATTGATTGGGCCCATCAGCCTCTCTGTTTTCAATATGGTCTGAAAAATCTGAGCGAAAACACAACCGTTCACTAAAAATTGTACCAATAACCTTAAAGGACTTACGAGGTGACATATGACATGATGAGATAGACATGTGTATGTACAGTGCCAAGCGCACAAATAACTATGCTGTGTTCCTTTTTTTCTTTCTCTGCCTGAAAAAGTTAAAAATCAGGTATGAAAGTGACAGTTTCTGTCTGGGTCGGGCCCGGGTCGGACTGGGTCAGACTATAGCATAACCCTCACTGATAAGTAATTACAGCCATAAAACATTTTTCTGTAAGTAAATGGCTTTTAAGAGCAGGAAAGAGATAAAAGGGGTCAATAAATGATAGATTTGAGCTCTGGCATACTGCAATGAATTGGTCATTGAGCAGAGACAATGAAACAGTAAAAACTTAAAAACTAGATTTAAATATAAAATAAAACTGTGGGATGTGTAAAAAAGACATTTTTAGGAGAAGTAGGATAGATATAATTGTTTTTCTCCGAAGTTTATTTTCACCTCGTAAGTCCTTTAAGGCTTTATCGCCAAAATTAAACATCTATTTTTGCTGTGTGACAGATCTGACTCTGTGTTCTGATGTCACCGAGTTGCTTTTTGGAGACTGTCAGAGGCAGAGAGTGCTGGATGCAATGTAGGAAAGACTTAGCTTATGTATCACAGAAATTATTTTTTCAGAAGTCATTAGAGTAGCTCTAGAGAGAGTCTCTTTGTAGCATGCAAATTGCCATAAAGTAACCATTCACATGGATTGTTTTTCTGTTTTTGTTTCCTATTTCTCATATCAGAAGTGATCTTTTCTGTGCTTTTCAATGATTAAAAACAGGACAAGTCCATTGCTTTTCATTAAAAAAAAAAAAAAAAAATCCAGCACAGGTTCATTTATCTAACTACAGCAAGCAGTAGGATGTGGTCCCAGTGCATATATTATCAGTACATACCATAGCTTATGCTCAGTTCAGAAATGTAAGGTTTACCTCATAAACAAGCCAGCATGTAATCAATAAAGTACTGTGGGCCATATGCAATTCCCTTTTTCACCTGAGTTTTCTCCTAGGGGATAATTTTTCATCTTCAATTTAAAATAACTTTCCAGCACTTTCCAACTTAAAAAGTACCAAAAAGTAGGTGAGAAAGTACTATTAAAATTATTTTGAGTATTTTCTTGCTTGCTGGTGGCCTAAAAGAAATTTTATTGGCAAGTTTAAAATTATCACCTAGGAGAAAACTCAGGTGAAAAAGTGAATTGCATATGGGCCTGTGTGTAATATGCTGCAGCCAGCTTAGTTAACTTGCTTAGTGACTGTGCCATAAAAGTCTTTCCATGATACTAAATATGTTCAGCTCCGTAGAAAGTCAGAAAAAAGGAATACCCCTCCCCTATTAAACCTAAACCAGCTCCACCTGTGCAGGGATCTGCCAGCAACACTTTTATACAGTACATACCTAGTGTGTAAACGGTTATTCACTAAAACCCAAAAGTGATTGTAATGTGTTTTGTCTGTTATTTGCTAGAAGTCTTTGGCATTCTTCTTGGGTGATCCCCTTTTCTGTTAGCTGCTTTGGTTGCAATCTGATTTATCTTATGTTGAGTGCAAGCTCTTCTCCCCATGTTTTTGTAAGGTATTCTTCATGTGTTGCTTGCAGTATTATCTAATTTGATTGCAGTCTGGCTCATGTCATGTACATCGATGTCCTGTCAACCTGCTTGAAAAGCTTCTGGAGGAGATCTTCCTCTCAACTTACTTCCATCTCCTCCTATTTATAGACACTGATATGTCAGCCCACCACATGGCTTGGCCTAGTAGTCTATATAATGAGGAAGAGTCGGCAGCAGAAAGTTAATTGAGCAGAAGAGCTTCATGAGGGTGGACCTACCGAGAGGCTCTTCAAGTAAAGATAGAGGTCTGAACACAGGCAGAAAACTTTTATCAACAGTAAAGGAGCCAGACTGCAATACAACATGCGAAGAAGGCATTAATCTACACAAAAATGAGCTTCATTGCACTCAATGCTGCTGAAGAACATGGGGAACCAAGGGAAGAGTCCAAAAGGCTTCTAGCAAGTTGCAGATGATAAAATATTACCAACCCGTCTGTGTTTCATTAACTAATTTTTAAACACTGGACAAAAGGACAGAGCTCTCGGGAGACTCCAGTCCATATTAGCTAGAGCAGGGGTGCTTATCTGATAACTCTCAGTTCTGGGCAACCAGACAGGACTGTCAATCCTCTTCTTATTACAAGGCATCACTCTGGGCTATGGGGTTTGCATAGAGAGCTCTTGTGTCCACCACCAGTGTCTGTAGTCTTAAATAGGACTTTGTTGGAATAACAGATTTATTTTGTGTTTAAAAGTTAAAAATGTAATTTGTATTGTCTGTCTGGTGAATTATGGCAATGTCTGATGATATTCAGCTCCCACTTTGAACTACGCACCTTTTTATCTCTTGTGTTTTTCTTTCATGAAAGAGTTTTATGGTCTGTAAGTTGTTATTGAGCGCTAAGGTGTGCACATATACACAATGCCTGTTACTTGAAGGGATCAGAAGTCGATCCCTTGTGCGATAGTTCGAGAGCCGAGTGCTGTATACATGTCTCTCTCTCGGCTATAGGAGAGCAATGCTTCTGTTGCTATGGTGAGGAAAGAAGCAATGACATGCGCATCACAATGTTGGGGCTTCCAGTTGGAGGGGTAAGGAAGAGACAACAGACTCGACCATCAATTGACATTGTCACTCACATGATGGTCACGAGGGAGTCAACAACATCAGGTGACAGCTGTTAGGACAGTAGTCTCTCCAATGAGGTTGAGCTGTTGCAGATACTGCAAGGGGGACCATGGCACCCAGCAATGCTGGTATTTTGGACTAAAATGTTGCTAAATTTAAACGTGCAATGCAAAAAACTTTGTTAAACACTGTAAATTATCTTGCATGCATATTCATCTATAAAAGAGAGCCTGAGCTATAGGCCTGAAAGATAAATCGAATTTAAACCGAAATCGTGATCACTAAGATCACAATTTCGGAATCGTCAAAGCGGCAATTATCACGATCACGTCATTTCCACATGGGGAAGTTTGAAGAATTGGCTTCAAACTTCCCCAAAGTCCCGGCGCGTGCGGCCCGCAGCATCAGCAGCGTTGGACATACCTTCCGCACGAGTCCAACGCTATCTGTCCTCTATCGCCGTCTGCCGGCTCTTGTGCTTGTCATGTGATGTACAGGAACCTGGAGTTTTGCCAAACAGGAAGTATTCCATGCATTAGAGCCTGCAGGAGGCGAAGCGGATAGACTGGCATCGCTGGACTCATGCAGGAAGCTATGTCTAGGACTGATGCAGGAGGCACATAGGAGGCAGAGTGGGCACAAAGACAGAGCGGGCACAAAGACACAGAGGGGGCACAGAGAGAAACAGAGTGGGAAAAGAGACACAAAGGGAGCAAGAGAGAGACCCATAAGAGGCAAAGGGGGCACAAAGAGAACAAGGGGACAGAAGGGGAACAGACGGGCACAGAGGGTGAACAAAGCTTGATTTGAAGGAAATCGTGAGTTGAATCGAAATCGCAATTTCAGACAGAAATCGCTCGAATCAATTTTTTCCTAAAATCGTTCAGGCCTACTGAGCTAGAACTTTAACTTCTTGATGACAGATAAATCAATTTTAAGGTACTCAGCTATTTCCTGTAGCACAGAAATGTAAGTGTCCATATTTTCTGATAGATCTCTCTGTGCCCCACCGTATATAGCATGGACAGCTTGGTGCTGCTGAGTCAAGCAGCAGCATTTCCGATAGACCTCACTGTCAAATCCATCTGGGTTTCAGGTCTTGTGACCAAATTTTTATGGCTCTTTCACAGTGGGACGTTAGTTTTGAAGTTGGACGTTATATTGAACTGCGTTATGCGTCTCTTGATGCGCCGTTTTTGTTGCATACTGATAGAACGAAAACGGCACATTTAAAAAAAGAAATCAAAAACATTACTGAGCATGTGGAAACAGTCCAACGTAGCTAATAACGCATATAACGCACAGCATGCAGCACTTTCTAAATGTTGCTACACGTTACACACAACGCAATGTGAGCACTGTAAATGGGGCACATACTTTGTATTAGTTGCGTACTTTGCGTTAGTCTGCGTTATTCCTTTTTATAACATGCGACTTTGCACTGTGAAAGCAGCCTGAAAGCAGGATTTTTAGTTAATGAAGCCTCATTTGACACACATTAAGATTAATTTTTGGGTACTTTATATACTAATATATAAGGTGGTATATTTACACCTGGACTTATATTTGCAGAACAGCTAAAAGGAGCATGAACAAACTTGGGCCCCCACTATGTGAACTGTGGCTACTAATAGCAGGTGCGAAGCATTTGCTATTAATAGCTGCAGCTCGCATAGCGTTCTGACCCAGCTCACGCTATTTAGCGGTCGCCTAAATTTGTCCCGGGGGTTCGGGGTCAGTGGGAGCAGAAAAAGGAGGGAGGAGGTTATGGTTAAAGGGGTTACGGTTATTTGCTCACGGAGGGGGGGATAGGATTGAGAGCAGATTGGGGGGTTCAGGTTAGTTGCCCAAAAGGGGGGAGAGGTTGGGGTTCAGGTTTCCCTACGGGGGGTAAAGGTTAGGCGCCACCAGGGGGAGGTTAAGGTCAGGCACCACTGGGGGTAAGGGTAAGGTCAGGCACCACCAGGGGAGGTTCTGTGGGAGAGTAGGGAGAGGTTGGTCATAGTAAAATAACAACAAATATTGCAGGTATTTCACTATACAAATTAAGTAGTAGAATATTGGTAAATTTACCAATTTCAATTTATTGGTAAATATTCTACAACCACTATTTCCTTAGCCCTTTCAACCTTTTTTGGGGGGAGTGGGGTTATACCATGCCCAAATTAGTGTTCGGTGCTTTAAATGTATGCTATATTTGGGCTTAAAGGGAAACCTGAAGTGAGAGATAAATGGTGGCTGCCATATTTATTTCCTTTTAAATAATATCAGTTACCTGGCATCTTTCCGATATCTTTGGCTTCAGTAGTGTCTTAATCACACACCTCAGACAAGCATGTGGCTAATCTAGTCAGACACCTGATCTGCATGCTTGTTCAGGGTCTATGGCTTAAAGTATTATAGGCAGAAGATCAGTAGGACAGCCAGCAATGTGCATTGTTTAAAAGGAAATAAATATGTCAGACTCCATATCCCTCTCACTTCAGGCATGCTTTAATGTTTTGGTCTGAACTCATAGCATGACGCTCAGCACAATGATTACAACTGCAGAAATACACTTGAAGCTGACACTGCAATGCCTGATATAATGCTGAGCATACATTTTTATAATAGGGTATCCCTTAAAATGATTCTTCTACTCCCGGCTTCCCATCACGCATATACTGCACCTGAAGTACTGCTTAGAAGCGCTCTCTTCGTGGCAGACAGGCTGGTAATTATTTAGCGAGTCTACATTGTGGATTAGTTTTAGCAACTTCTTCTGCTGTTCTCCAACAATGGGAGTTTGTAAGAGTGGAATGTGGAGAGCCAGGCTGTATGAGCAGGCTGGGAGCAGAGCCCATGTCTGGCCGATGGGGAGCAGACTGTTGCCAGGTCCATGAGAAGGCCCTCTGTAACTCTATAGCAGGCCAATGTCTCATGTGCACCTATAATTATTGAATTATATTAATCATCATTACCAGTTTTCATAGAGCTACACATGACCAGTTCTCTTTGGTCAGCTGGAATCAGTAGGTTGTGAGTTGATACTGTCTATCATGCCTCATTGATGCCATTTTGCCTGGTGAATTGATAGGCTTACTCCGGATTTAAAGTCAAATGTGATGTTTTATTTGAAGAGTTATTCTCCACACTGTAATGAATAGCTTTTCATCATTAAAGCCCAACACAGATAAAGGTCTAAATAAACTGTCTGATAGTTTAGTAAGAAGAATGCCAAATTTTTACCTTTGTTTGTCAATTGAGGATTCTTTAGCTAAAATACCGTTTCCATTTTGTGAATATGTAAGTGTTGTGAATATATACAGTATGTTGAAGCAGCTTACCTTGATATTATGGAGAATAAATATCTCTGTTAAATTTTGGTTGGCTTTAAATGCAGCTCCAGACTGGAAGTGATCAAATAATTTGCTAAAAAAAAAACCCTCTCAATCTATCTGTTAAGCAATATATACGTGTGATTAGGCTGTTTTTTCTGGCTCCAGTAAGTACTGTATACTAGTTTCAGAGCAGCTGAACTGGAAGCTCTTTTGGCAAGCTGTTTGTTTATAAATGGACAAATAGGCAGACCTTTTACAGATCATTAAAAACTGCAGTTCATTTATGAAGCATCAAAATTTCAAGTGCCAAGTTTCAAGTTTGTTAGTTCACACCTTCCTCTTACTGTGGCTACTACTCCTTTTGTAGTCCCAGAAAAGAGGCTTAGTGGGTTTAAGAGGTTGAGCCAGGCTTAAATTTAAATAAGAAAAGTCTGCTTCAACCCTTTATGTCAAAGAACCTCTTGTAAGGCCTGACAGGTTATGTCCCCAATCAGTCTCTATGCCCCAATCTATTGCCATGGCTCTGAGCTTGGCCCACGGTCTTCACCTATAGACAAGCCACCGCGTGAACAGGACACGTTATTTGTCTCCTGACTACGGTTATTCCTAGGTCTTAACGTGCAAGGCGTACAGACTGAAGTAGAGAGGACAATAACCCGCCAGAACCCCGCTGAGGCAAGTAACACAGTTCATAAGTATCACACAGGACTATTACCTTGATTCAGGAAGATGAGGCCTTCAGCATTGATTGCCAGTAATGAGAGATGTATCAGGAACAGGCAGAGAATGATCCAGGCAATACGTGAGAGAGTTCATGCAAGGTCCACATGCAAGGTTATTCAAGCAACAAGCAAGGGTTAGTCCAGGTATAATTAGAGCGTCCAGTTATAAGCAATGGTTGGTCCAGGTAGCATGCAAGAGTATCCAGTTAACAAGCAGGAGTCGGTCCAGGCGGCAGGCACGAGTATCCAGTTAACAAGCAGAGGTCGGGCCAGGCAGCACTCAAGAGTATCCAGTAACAGGCAGAGGTCGATCCAGGCAGCAAGCAAGAGTATCCAGTAACGGGCAGAGGTAGGTCCAGGCAGCAGGCAAGAGTATCCAGTAACAGGCAGAGGTTGGTCCAGGCAACAAGCAAGAGAATCCAGTTACAGGCAGAGGTCGGTCCAGGCAGCAAGCAAGAGTATCCAGGAATCAAAGCAAGGGTTAATAATAGCAGACAAGAATGGTAAAATACAAGCCAAGGTCGAGATCCAGTAATTCAACAATGTGAGTGCGCGCAACTAGCAACTAGCCACAGCTATGCTTATCACGGGCGATGACTGGGAGCACTCTGCAGGCTTAGATACAACTTTCCTCCAATCAGTGGCCGGCCACAATTCGCACATCCAATCACACAGCAGATTTACCTAGGTGTCAGCTGTAACATAAGCTGACACAGTGCTGTTAGCTGACCGGGGTTATTGTTTACATCTGCGGAGGATGTACTGGGAACGCATCCTCCGCCTATCAGGATGTCCGGCCTGCGTTCCAGTAGCAGCGTCATCAGCGGGGAACAAGCGCTGGGACCCGGAAGTGACAGATTCCGCCTGAGTCTCGGCAGAAACATTGTTAATGACAGGCAGGTTCCTTATACCTCTAATAAGTTTCAGGTACATCTTTCTGTAGGCAGCCTATGATTACATTTTCAATCTTTTTCCCCCTCAGTTTAAAGTATTACAATAATTTAAAATGGAGCTCTTTGGCAAAGCCCTGGGCCCTGAAGCTTTCATGCTGGAGTTCTTCAAGGATCTTAAG